>NC_091471.1:23308124-23580624 GCF_036971445.1 Narcine bancroftii
CAGACTCGCCAAGGCAAATAGTGCCTTTGGAAGACTACACAAAAGAGTCTGGAAAAACAATCACCTGAAGAAACACACAAAGATCAGCGTATACAGAGCTGTTGTCATACCCACGCTCCTGTTTGGCTCCGAATCATGGGTCCTCTACCGGCATCACCTACGGCTCCTAGAATGCTTCCATCAGCGCTGTCTCCACTCCATCCTCAACATTCATTGGAATGACTTCATCACCAACATCGAAGTACTCGAGCTGGCAGAATCTGCAAGCATCGAATCCACGCTGCTGAAGACCCAACTACGCTGGGTGCGTCACATCTCCAGAATGGTGGACCATCGCCTTCCCAAGATAATGTTATATGGCGAGCTCTCCACTGGCCACCGAGACAGAGGTGCACCAAAGAAGAGGTACAAGGACTGCTTAAAGAAATCTCTTGGTGCCTGCCACATTGACCACCGCCAGTGGTCTGATATCGCCTCAAACCGTGCATCTTGGCACCTCACAGTTCGGCGGGCAGCCACCTCCTTTGAAGAAGACCGCAGAGCCCACCTCACTGACAAAAGACAAAGGAGGAAAAACCCAACACCCAACCCCAAACAACCAAATTCCCTTGCAAACACTGCAACCGTGCCTGCCTGTCCCGCATCGGACTTGTCAGTCACCAACGAGCCTGCAGCATACGTGGACATTACCCCTCCATAAATCTTCGTCCGTGAAGCCAAGCCAAAGAAAAAAGAAAGAAAAAGGATGCCAGTGAGGGGACAGCAGGTGCAGTTTTATTACAAAATCATAATGAAATTGATAATCCAGTTGCCTACTTTTCAAAAAAATTCAATGTTCATCAGAGAAATTATTCCACTATTGAGAAGGAACTGTTGTCAAGATTACTTGCTCTGCAGAATTTTGATGTATATCTCGGTACCTCTCATGAACCAATTGTGATATTTACTGACCACAATCTTCTGGTGTTTTTGAACAAAATGAAGAATAAAAACAGAAGATTGTTAAAATAGAGTTTAATATTACAAGAAATTAATCATATCAGAGGTATAAATAATGTGATAGCAAATTGTTTGTCAAGATGTTAAAATTGATCATGTATAGAAATATATACTTGTGGCAGAACACTTCGGAGGCAAAAACCGGCTTCGCATTGTTACAGCTGTGGCAGCGGAGCAGCCGCAAAAAAGAAGTGTTCATGAGGCTTTATGTGGCCCTGGCAAGATTTCATTTGGAGTACTGTGTGCAGTTTTGGGTCCCCTATCTTAGAAAGGATGAGATGTTGTTGGAGAGGGTGCAGAGGAGATTTACTAGGATGATTCCCAGAATGCAAGGGCTAATGTATGAGGAGCATTTGGCAACTCTTGGATTGTATTCATTGGAGTATAGGAGAATAAGAGGAGATCTCAGAGAGGCTTTTTATATTTTGAAAGGTTTAGGTGGGGTGGATCTGGGTAGATGTTTCCCTTGGTGGGTGAATCGAGGACAAGGGGTCATCGTCTGAAAATTAGAAGTTATCCATATAAAACAGAGATAAGGAAGAATTTATTTAGCCAGAGGGTAGTGGATCTATGGAACTCACTGCCGCATACTGGGAATATTTAAACAAGAAATAGATAAGTATCTCATTAGTGAGGGTATCAGGGGATATGGGGAAAAGGCTGGAAATTGGAACTAGTGTGGAGTAGCAATGTAGATTTATGGAACAGACTCGATGGGCCTAGTGGCCACCTTCTGTTCCTTTGTCTTGTGAATCTGAATCTTGTGGATGTGATGATGGCGCCGCTGTGTGCATCTTCCATGATCAAATGCACTGCGCGCACACACACTCGGCTGTACCATGACATCACTACTTGTGCATGGGTCGGACTTATGGGCTTCCTTATAAGGCACAGTGTGGGCTTTTCAAGAATAAACCGTTGGAAGTGCAAGCAACTTACAATGTGTAGTCTCCTCATTTCACTTCTCTTAGTAGCTACCATTACAATTAGTGACCCCAATCAGCCCAGATGATTCTGGATTCTACATCATGGATACTGCAGCAGTCAACGCAGTGGCTATGAAATTGCCAACCTTCTGGACACTTTGCCCACTCACTTGGTTCAGGGCATATTCACCTCAGGCAGATCACCTCCGACTCAACAATGTTTTACCACATCGTAAGCTCCCTAGACCAAGAGACCACGGCCAGGGTAGACGACCTGATACACAACCCTCTTGAGGAAGGTAAGTACCCAGCCATCAGGAAACTCCACCTGAGCACTGACAGCATGCTGCCAGGCTCATGCACCTAGAATGCTTAGGAGACAGAGCACCATCCTCCCTTATTGATGAGATGCTCGCACTAGCAGAGGGCCACAAGCTGTGTCTCATGTTTGAGCAGGCTTTCCTAGAACAGATGCCAGACAACATACAACTGCTGTTGGTGGATGAAGATTTCTCAGACCCATGTAAGGTTGCGGCCAGAACAGACATTCTGTGACACACAAAACGAGAAAATGAGTCTGCAATTAACCAGTTGGCTCGTTCCCATCCAGGTCAGCAGGGTGAAAGAAATGTCAGCTTTTGGGCCACGGCTTTGCCCCACACTGAGCGTCTCTGTGGATGTTGCTGGCTGCAGACTTACCCACAGCTGCTGGTGTCAGTTCATTCATTGTGCTGGTGAGCCATTACATGACCACCCCAGAACTGGCAATGGGAGGCGCGGGAACAGTAACCTGCATACTGTTCCTTTTGTGTGGTTGGCCTCGTTTCCCAGCAGGTGGTGCAATGACTGGTCGTTCAATGCCCAGGTGTACTGGTTTGAGATGGTCGATGGTAAATGTTTCCTCCTAACCCCCATTGTCCAAAACCCAGGTTGTCCAATTATGTCGCACTACCCTGAAGGGTCCCTCATACTGCCGTTGTAGGGGTGGTCAATGTGCTATTCTGCAGACAAACACATACTGACTCTGCCACAGGTCATTGCATTTAAAAGAGGGTGCTGCTCCATGGTGGGACGGTGGAACTGGAGCCAGTGTCCCTTGTCTCTCCTGGAGCCTGCTCTGCACCTCTGTTGGTTTGTCTACTTGACCACAGGCATGAACCTTCCAGGCAGAGGGCGTGGTGAACCATACACCAACTCGGCCGATGACACTGTTAGGTCTTCTTTGGGTGCTGTACGAATTCTCAGCATCATCCAAGGGAGCTCGTCTACTCAGCTGAGTCCTCGGGACTGTGCCATCAGGGCCGATTTTAGGTGCGTTTGGAACTGCTCCACCAGGCCATTTGATTAGGGATCGTAAACAGTTGTTTAGTGTAGCTGGGTTCCCAGGAGCTGTGCTGTCATGGATCACAGTGTGAACTGCACACCTCTGTCTGAAGTGATGTGGGCAAGGAGGCCTAACTTCACCACCCAGATTGTGATCAGGGTCCTGGCACATGTCTCTGTTGTTATGTCACTGAATGGAACAGCTTCCAGCCACCTCTTGAATCTGTCCACCATTGTAACCTGTAGTCGGTCCATGATGTCCATGTGCACATGCTTGAGCCTCTTGTGCATTGGCTGTAAAGGTTGAAGCAGTTGCGTCACATGTCTCTGGACCTTGGAACTTTGGCAGTGTGTGCACTTCCTAGCCCAGAGCCCACTGGCCATGTCATATGAACTATTCAACAATTAGCTGGGTGGTTGCCTGGATGGAAGAGTGGGTCAATCCATGCCAGGCGTTATACACTTGGTGCCTCCAGACGGCTGGTATAATGGGCCGTGGTTGCTCTTTGGAAATGTCACTGGGCCTGAGGTTGAGGCTGGTAAGCGCGGTTCGGTGTGCCCGTAATTTTGCTGCATTCGTTCTGTGCTTCTGCTAGTGCTTCCATAATCGACTCCTGGGGCTGGGGCTTCCACCAACTGGATGGCTGTTCTTGACAGCGCGTCTGCCACCACATTGTCCTTCCCCGACACATGTTTGATCATGGTGGTGAATTCAAACACTTAGGACAGGTGGCGACGTTGGCAGGCTAACCAAGGTTCGGACACTTCGACGAATGTGAAGATGAGGGACTTGTGAACTGTGAAGATCGTGAATTCTCTCCCTTCGAGGAAATACCTGAAGGCCAAATGGCCAGGTAGAAGGCGAGTAGCTTCCTGTCAAACGTGCTGTTCTTGACTTCCAGGGGGATGCAGGTGTTGGCTGCAGAAGACGAGTGACTTCTATTGTCCTTCTATTTATTGCTCGAGTATGCCGCTGACTGCCATTTGGGAGACCCCATGGTGAGAGCCGTGGGGACCTCCATCCAGGGTTGGACTAAGAGCGTGGCTTTGGCTAGGGGTGATATGTGGATAGAAAGAAAAAGTTTGAAAACCACTGTCTTAATTGTGCCTCATTGACTCGTTATGTGCACAGTTTCATAACTCCAAAGGAAATGGGTCAATGACAATTTTTCTAAAGCAAAATTATTTCAGTAACATTGGATCTAGAGCAGCGATTCTCAACCTTCCCTTTCCACCCACATACCACATTAAGAAATCCCTTACTAATCACAGAGCACTGATGGCATAGGGATTACTGAAAGTGGGATGTGAGTGGAAATAAAATGGTTGAGAACCACTGCTCTAGACCCTGCAAGACTCAGCGTGTTATTTTTGGCTTAGAAGTATTATGAGCTCCCGTCTCAGTAAAATGGGATTATCACTGTAAGGGATAGTATAGACAGGAGGTCACAATTAACATTTAACATTTCACTCAAGCACAACGCAAGTCACAGCCCAACAATAATTCGATACTTTGGAAGAACTGAGGGAAGGTTTATCATAGTCTGTTCAGAATTTGATACATTTGCAAAGGGAGAACCATTCTGACTGCTGGAGAGAAAACAGCTTGTTGAAGCAACTCTTGTTGCCAGCCATTTTTTTGGAATTCAGAACAAAGTAAGGTCTGTGAAGGACTGGGCCTTTTTGGTGGATTGACCAGTGCCAGGAGGGACTTTTTGGGAAGCAAAGTGTTTCATTTTGTTTGTGACTAACAGTGGGAGAGACTGCTTCATTTTAAGTGTGAATAGCAATGAAGTCGTTTGGAGAGACCGGTGCCAGGGTCTTGGAAGCTTCATGGAGGCTGCCCAGTTCGAGTCTTGCCTACCAAAGGACCAGGAGTGTTGTGGCCACAGCTCGTGTGGATGGACTTTCCTTCAAAGGCAACACAAGGAGAATTAGTGAGTCTTGAGCAGCCACAACTCCAGTCTTCCCATCAGTTCAACATTAATTCTGGCCATCAAATTTCGGAGGCCTACGCTTCAACACTGAATTTGAAAGACTGAACTTTGAGGTAACTTTCTAGATTTTGGCCTGGACTGTAATGGTCTGGGTATATAATACACACACGCGCGCGCGACACCAGCGCATAGCTGGGAATAATAAAGCTAGGTTTAATAAAGCTGTTGGAGCTGATTTAAACTAATTTGGCAGGGGGAAGGGAACAGGACTGATAGGGAAGTAGATAGGAGAGAAAATATAGGGGTGGTTCCGATAGACGGTGAAACAATAAGGAATAAGGGAGCTAAAAGTGATAGGAGAATAAGAACGAATGCACCAAGAACCAAGGTGGAGGGAGAAAGGAGGTATGGCTTCAAGGTATTGTGTATGAATGCAAGGAGTGTAAGGAATAAAATGGATGAGCTTGAGGCGCAAATGGCGATGGGAGGTTATGACATTGTCGGAATAACGGAGACATGGCTGCGGGATGGGCAGGATTGGGAAATAAATTTTCCAGGGTACACGTCCTTTAGAAATGACAGAAAGTTAAGAAGAGGAGGTGGGGTAGCTCTGTTGGTAAGAAATGAGATTCAGGCGTTTGAAAGGAAGGACATTGAAACAGGTGAGGTAGAGTCTGTTTGGATTGAATTAAGAAATTGCAAGGGCAAGAGGAATATAATGGGGGTCATTTACAGGCCTCCGAAAAGTAGCTCAGATATCGGTAGTAGTATAAATCAGGAATTAAGAGTGGCATGTCAAAGTGGTAGCAATACGGTAGTTATGGGGGACTTCAACATGAAGGTGGACTGGGATAATCAGATGGGGGCAGGAACACAAGAGAGCGAGTTTATAGAATGTCTACGAGATACTTTCTTGGAACAGCTAGTGGAGGAACCTACCAGGGGGAAGTCGATTCTGGACTGGGTGCTGTGCAGCGACGCAGACTTAATAAGTGACCTTGATGTAGGGGAGCCATTAGGGAATAGTGACCATGTGCAATTAGAAAGGGAAATGGAAAGGAAGTCGGAAGCATCTGTACTTCAGTTAAATAAAGGGAATTTTGCAGCTATGAGGGAGGAGCTATCCAAAATAAAATGGGAAGATACACTAGCTGGGAGGACAACTGGGGAAAAATGGCAGGTTTTTATGGACATTTTTCACAGGATTCAAGACAAATTTATTCCAAAGTGGAGGAAAGGCTCTAGGAGATGCAAATGGCAGCCCTGGCTAACTAAGGAAATCAAGTGCATTATCAAGTCCAAAGGGAGTAATTATAAGATAGCGAAGCGGAGTGGGAAATTAGAGGATTGGGAAACCTTCAAAGAACATCAGAGGGTAACTAAGAAAGCCATAAGAGACGGGAAAATGAAGTACGAGAGGAAATTAGCAGATAATATTGCGGAGGATAGCAAAAGCTTTTTTAAGTATGTGAAGAGGAAGAAATTGGTTCGGTCTAAAATTGGCCCTTTGAAAATGGGCAAGGGTGAAATTATTACCGGAAACAAGGAGATGGCAGAGGAATTTAACAAATACTTTGCAACTGTCTTCACCAAGGAGGATATAGGTTATAGTCAGTTAGGGGGTAGTGGTCATGCGGTACCAAGAGACTTGGGGAACTTTACTGGGGAGGTAGGGGATCAAATGGATATCCGGATCCAGAAGCAGGAGGTTATGAGTAAATTGTTGGGACTGAGGGCTGATAAATCCCCAGGGCCTGATGGGCTGCATCCTAGGGTGCTTAAAGAGGTGGCTATGGAAATTGTGGAGGCACTGGTCGACATTTTCCAAAGTTCCATAGATTCCGGGGAGGTCCCTGAGGATTGGAGAGTGGCTGATGTGGTGCCGCTTTTTAAGAAAGGAGGGAGGGAGAAAACGGGAAATTAGTGGTGGGGAAGATATTGGAGTCCATCATAAAAGGAGAAATAGCAGAACACTTAGTCAGTAATAATAGTATAAGGGCTAGTCAGCATGGATTCCTTAAGGGTAAGTCATGCTTGACTAACCTTCTGGAATTTTTTGAGGATGTGACAAAGAGGGTGGACTCGGGAGAGCCAGTGGATGTGGTGTATTTGGACTTCCAGAAGGCCTTTGATAAGGTACCGCACGGGAGTCTAGTGGGCAAGATCAGGGAGCATGGTATTGGAGGTAAGGTGCTGACATGGATAGGAAATTGGTTAAGAGATAGGAAACAAAGGATTGGAGTAAATGGGTCTTTTTCAGAATGGCAGGATGTGACGAGTGGAGTGCCTCAGGGATCGGTGTTGGGTCCTCAGTTGTTTGTAATTTATGTTAATGATTTGGATGAGGGGATTATAAATAACATGAGCAAATTTGCAGATGACACTAAACTGGGTGGAGGTGTGGGGTGTGAGGAGGATGTAAGGAAAATGCAGAGGGACTTGGACAGGCTGGAGGAGTGGGCGGCTAAATGGAAGATGAATTTCAATGTGAACAAATGTGAGGTTATTCATTTTGGGGGAAGTAATAGGAAAGCTGAGTATTATTTAAATGGAGACAAGCTAGGGAGTGGGGAAGTGCAAATGGATCTGGGTGTACTTGTTCACCGGTCACTGAAGGCTAGCATGCAGGTTCAGAAAGCTGTGAAGAAGGCAAATGGAATGTTGGCTTTCATAAAGAGGGGATTGGAGTATAGGAACAGAGACGCCCTTCTGCAGTTATACAGGGCCCTGGTGAGACCCCACCTGGAGTATTGCGTCCAGTTCTGGTCTCCAAACTTGAGGAAGAACATACTAGCTATAGAGGGTGTGCAGCGCAGATTTACAAGGTTAGTTCCAGGGATGGCAGGGTTGTCATATGCAGCAAGGCTAGAAAAACTGGACTTGTATCCATTGGAGTTTAGAAGGATGAGAGGGGACATGATTGAGGTATACAAAATCATGAGGGGGATAGACAAGGTGAAGTCTGATTACTTGTTCCCAATGATGGGGGAGACGAGGACTAGAGGGCATAGTTTAAGAATACAGGTTAGGCCCTTTAGGACGGAGATGAGAAAGCATTTTTTTACCCAGAGAAGTGTGAATCTGTGGAATGCTCTGCCACAGAGGGTGGTAGAGGCGGATTCGCTGACTATTTTCAAAATAGAGTTAGATAAGACTCTTGTGGGTAACGGAGTTAAGGGTTATGGGGATAAGGCTGGAAAGGGGTACTGATGGTAATGATCAGCCATGATCTAAAATGGCGGTGCTGGTCCGACGGGCCAAATGGCCTACTCCAGCTCCTATTGTCTATTGTCTATTGTCTAATAGCTTTAGTGTTAAGGATAGGTTAAAAGTTAAGACTATAATTTAAGAGTTAGAAATAAAATTAGTGTTTTAAAATTAAACACTGTCTGGTTTATTGCCTCTTGCAGCTCGTTACACATGGTTCATAACAGCAGAAACACTGGTGACCCCAATGGTCCAATGGCATTTGGACTCAATGCAAACAACTCCAGCAGTAAAGACAACGCGATTGACTCAACTTTTCAAAACGCAGTTTCGCTGAAACCACCAACTTTCTGGACCACTCAGCCCCTCGTCTGGTTCCAGCAGAGTCAGAAACATTGTCTCAGATGACACCCAATATCACTATGTGGTGGCTGCGCTTAGCCAGGAAATGGCAGGCCGCGTAATGGACTTTTTACAGTAGCTTCTTAAGGCTGGCAGGTATGAGGCACCCAAGGCACTTTTAGTCGGCACATTCGGACTTTCACGGCATAAATGGGCTGTGCGGCTGCTACGGAAGGACGGCCTAGGTGACCGGACCACTTCGGCCCTAATGAGTGACGTGCTGGCACGAGGAGACGGCGCCATACCTACACTTTGAACAGCTCTTTTTAGAGCAGATGCCGGAGGACATCCGCCTCCTACCAGCAAATTAGTATTTCTCTGACCCACAGAAAGTGGATGTTAACACGGACATTTTGAAATGCACCAATTGAGACACCGGGACCTGTGTTGGAATTAGTGCTACATCACAGCCGAAGGCCCTACGTTACCATACCCCATCAGCTGAACCTGCAACACCCACATCGAGTAACAACACCAGTTCCGAATCTTGGTGCTTTTACCATCAAACATACGAATCCGGGGCCCGTCGATGCCGACCACCATGCTCATTTCAGGGAATTGAAAAGGCCAGCTGTCCCTAATGGCTACAGCAGCTGGCCATTGCAATAGCCCCCTGTAAGCCTGGGACAGACTCTCTAGGTGCAGATTCATGGTAGACACAGGAGCTGAGATCAGTGTCCTGCTCCCCTCAAGCCACGATACCAGAACCAGAAGGGCTGGGCAGGAGCTCATTGTGGCTATTGGCAGCGCCATCAGGATTTACAGCACATGGACCACCCCCATTCAATTCAATTCCAGCCGATTCACGTGGACATTCACACTAGCCACAGTGTCACAGCCATTGCTGAGGGCAGACTTCCTCCTTGTGCACGCTTTCTGGTGGACCTGAAGAGAGGGAGGCTGGTCGACGACAGGACTTTCCAATCCTTTCCTTTTGGGGAAGCCAAATTGCCAGCACTGCTCCTTGACTCCATCATGTGCTCAGATCACCAGGATGTTATTGGCATCCCTGTCCATTGTCATGCCACAGTTTTCCATGGCAGCCCCCAAACACAGCGTGTCACACCACATCCCCATGCAAGGACATCCCTGCACACCCAGGCACGCAGTCTGATGCCAGACAAGTCCCATCTCGCAAGAAAGGAGTTTAACACGATGAAGGAGATGGGGATTGTGTGGTGCACAGACAGCCCATGGGCCTCCCCACTCCATATGGTACCCAAATCCTCAGGAGGATAGAGGCTGTGTGGTGACTATGGGAATTTGAATGATGCAATTATCACTGATAGATTCCTAGTCTTACACATCCAAGACCTCACAGCCAGCCTGCAAGGGGCATGCATCTTTTCCAAGATAGATCTGGTGCGTGGGTATAACCAAGTCCTAGTCCATTCCAAGGATGTTCTGAAGTCGGCATCATAACCCCGTTCGATCTGTTTGAATTCCTGAGGATGTTGTTTTGCCTTGAAATGTGATGCAGGCCTTCCAATGCTCATGGACGCGGTGGGCCGTGACTTGAACTTTGTTTTCATCTACCTGGAAAATATCCTGGTAACCAGCCGCCAAGGGAATACTTAAAGTGGTATGTGAGTAGAAAGAAAAGGGTTGATAACCACTGGTCTAGAGTAACTGCTTTACTGGTTTGAAATCATGCGCTTAAAAAGGCCTGCCCAGTCCCAGAGCCCTTAGCACTTCAGTGGGGCAGAAGTGATGTCAACACCCGGGCCGTGGCTTTGCCCCACTCTGACCATCTTCGTGGATGACGCTGGCTGTGGACTTACCCTCGGCTTCTGGCGCTGGTTCTTTAGTTATGTGGGTGAGCTGCTACACCACTCACATTTGGCCTTAAGTATTCCCTATGCCTTAGGTGCTCTCCAATTAGTAAGCGATTACTTAAGGTGGTATGTGAATGGGAAAAAATGGTTTGAGAACCACTGCTCTAGACCCAATTGTTACTAAAATATTTTGCTTGAGAAAAATTGTCATTGGCCTATTTCCTTTGGAGTTCTGAAACCGTGCACATAACGAGTCAATTAGGTACAATTAAAACAATGGTCTTCATACCTTTTCTTTCCACTCACATATCATCTTAAGTAATCCCTTATTAATCACAGAGTACCTATGGCACAGGGATTACTTAAGGTAGTACATGAATGGAAAAGAAAGTTAAAAACCACTGATCTACTTCATCTCCTACTTGAATATACCGATTGATCTGGTCTCTATCACTCTCTGTGGCGGAGAATGCCAAACTTTCACCACAATGTGAGAAGAAATTTCCATATACCTCCCTTGTTTTGACTCTCAAACGAGTGAAAACATCTACCCTGACAAGTTTCTTTCAAATCTCATGTTTGAAGAAGATCATTCCCTCGATCTACTGAACTCCAAAGCATGCGGACACAAGCTGCCTAGCTGATCTCTTGATGGAGCAATCATTACACCCCAGTAATTGTCTCAGTCGATCTCTTGATGGAGCAATCATTACAGTAATTGCCTCAGTCGATCTCTTGATGGAACCATCATTACACCCCAGTAATTACCTTAGTCGATCTCTTAATGGAGCAATCATTAAACCCCAGTAATTGCCTCAGTCGATCTTTTGATGGAGCCATCATTACACCCCAGTAATTGCCTCAGTCGATCTCTTGATGGAACCATCATTACACCCCAGTAATTGCCTCAGTCGATCTCTTGATGGAGCAATCATTACACCCCAGTAATTGCCTCAGTCGATCTCTTGATGGAGCCATCATTACACCCCAGTAATTACCTCAGTTGATCTCTTAATGGAGCAATCAATACACCCCAGTAATTGCCTCAGTCGATCTCTTGATGGAGCCATCATTACACCCCAGTAATTGCCTCAGTCGATCTCTTAATGGAGCAATCATTAAACCCCAGTAATTGCCTCAGTCGATCTTTTGATGGAGCCATCATTACACCCCAGTAATTGCCTCAGTCGATCTCTTAATGGAGCAATCATTAAACCCCAGTAATTGCCTCAGTTGATCTCTTGATGGAGCCATCATTACACCCCAGTAATTGCCTCAGTCGATCTCCTTTGAAATGCTTTCAATAAAATCTTCCTATTTTTCAAACTCCAAACCCTTGCAATAAAGCCCAAAATAGTGTTCACTTTTTAAAATATTCGTTGTTGAACCTGCCTGTTAACATTTTGTGAGTCATGCAATTGAACACCTCAATCCCTCTGTACCGAACTCACTTGTTGATCTCGGACTTCCTGGCATTAAACTCCCTGCACCAAGTTTTAACCCAATCACTCAATCTATTGCCGTCCCTTTGGAGAATCACAACCATCTTATCACAACACGCCTTTCCACCTATTTTAGTATCCTCATCATGTTGTAAAATTAATATTTTTTTTCTTTCCTCCATGTCATTAACGTAAATAGAAACATAGAATGCAACAGCACAGAAACAAACCCTTTGGCCCATCTAGTCTGTGTCAAATTATTGTTCTATATAGTCTCCCTGACCTGCACCTCCATACCCCTCCAAAATTATCTTATTTGTCAAACTCGAGCCTGCATTCATCACGTCAGTTGACAGCTCACCCACACTGTGTGATGTTTCCCTTAATATTCCCTTTAAACATTTCACCTTCACTCTTAATCCCTGTCCTCCAGTTCTTGTCTCACAGGACCCCAGTGGAAAAAGCCTGCATGCTTTTACTTGATTGATACCCTTCATGATTTTGTATTCCTCTATCAAATCTCCCCAGATTCTCTGATGCTCCAGTAAAAAAAAACTGAGGGCTAGGAACTGATCTTTGGGGTGCTGCACAGGTTACATCCTTCCAGCCTCTTTATTCCAATCTTGTTATCTATCTGAAGGCCAGTTTTCAGTGCTTATTTTTTAGGTGCTGGAGCTCACCAAAAAATGGTGACAAGGAGGTGCCGCAGCTGCCCCAAGAGGTGCCTGGAGCTGCCCCATGAGGTGGCGGAGCTACACCCCCAAGGTGCTGGAGCAGCGCTACGGTGAGCTCCATCAGCACCGCTAATGGACGTTCTCCGGTACCTGGGGCTCTTAATGTATAGATCATCCTCTTATGTGACATTTGTTAAATGCCTTTTGGAAATCTAAATACTCCAGATCTGCAAGCTCCCTCTGTTATTTCTCCCAGTCACATCCTCAAAAGAATAGATCAAAGCCGTATGCATAATTTCATTCAGATGTGATAAAACCATTCAACCAGAATAAATTCTATCCAACACAGCTCCACATAACTATCCATCACCTCTTTTTATCATTCACCATCACTGATGCTTTTCTTGATTAACAACACTGCCCATCCCACCAGCTTTCCCTTTTGGCCTGTGTTCAGGAACATTGTATGACCCTAATATTGAGTGCCCAGTTCTGGTCACCCCAAAACTAAAGCTCTGTAATAGTGATCAGATCATCTGTGCTGTCAACTCATCCACCGTATTAAGGTTAAGGTTCTCTCTGGATTTTATTTGTGCTGCTTTCTTTTGATTCTATTTTCTGCCCCAGGCAGTCCCAATTTGCTTGTCAACTACCTGGTGCCACGACTCTCTCATTGCCTCTTGATTACTTGAACATTCTTTTCTTGGAGACTTCTTATTTTGTTTAAGGCTGTATCTAAAAAAGAAACGCTTTATGTGGTTTGCCAGGGGACTAGACTCCATACAATTCAGGCGAATCCCATCCTTGTAGAACTCTTTCTCTTTACTCAGTAATGGTGCCAATGCCTGCTGCATCAGAACCCATTTCTCTGACACTGTGTTTTAAGACATGGGTTTATCTCTCTCTCATCCCATTTACATTTTTGCAGTTAGGACCTGGCTCAGCGATTATCACCATAGTTGTTTACCTTTTCAGTTTTACCCTGAGAGGAACCTCCTTCCTCATCCCCTCTGTGTCTTTATGCTGGGAACCCTTGTGGTTCTGCTTTGCCGAGTTGTCCTGATAATACTTCTGCAGAATTTCCTTCCAGATTCCACTTCATTCCATGAAATTAGAATCCCAACCTATGCACTCCAAGCCATTTTGCAGTCAATAAAAGATGTCCTTAATCTGTTGCAGGTCAGTTAGACCAAATTTGGAAGATTGTGTTCAGTTCTGGTTGCCTCCATACAGGGAGGAAATGAAAGGTTTGGAGAAGGTGAGGAGAAGAATTACCAGGATGTTGCCTGGAGTGGAGAATATGTCTCATGAGGAAAAGTTAGCAGAGCTAGGCCTTTTCTCTTTGGAGCGAAGCAGGATCAGAGGAGTCTTAACAGAGGCCCACAAATACCAGAGAATATCTGTATAAGGTGAGGGGAGGAAAATTTAGGGAGACATCAGAGGTCAATTTTTAACACAAAGAGTAGTGGGTGCCTGAAATCCATTGCTATAGATGATGATGGAGGCTGGTACAACAGGGACATTTAAAAGACTTTTAGACAGGTGTGATAGTACAGATCTATCACCAATGTATATAGTTACAGTATCTAGACTGTGCTTACAGCGATTGGCTGAGAGCTTAGCCACGCCTACTGTCTGGGCCTTAAGGGGTTGTGTCCCTAGCCAGGTCAGATCATTCCGGACTAGTCGGCCACCTGTGAAGAGTTCCTGTCTTTTGCTAATAAAATCCTTGGTTTGGATCAACAAGTCTTTGATTCTTTCAATGAGCTCTACAACAGGCACATAGATGCAACAAAAATAGAGGGTTGTGTGTGTGAATTGGTTCAGATTGTGGACCAAGGTTTATATAGTTCGACACACATCATGGGCTGAAGGCCTTGTACTGTTGTATATTGTTCTATGTTCCAGGCAGGCAACAGTATTTGGGATTCTAAGTGAACAGTGTCTGTTCCCCTTGTACTGAGGTTTGAAACTGCTCGGAAACATTGTATGGACCCCCCCCCCCTACCCCATGGCCCCTTCTGCTGTCACAATATCCTGCCCCTGACAAAAAGGCCAATTTAGAGTTCTTTAATATTTGGAGCATGATGGCCTCCTGAAATAGTGTATCCAAGTAATTCTCTTCCACTTCCGCAACTCCCCACCCCTACACCTCCCCTCTCTGCTTTATTAAAATGTTTGGACTCCAGCTGATTGACCCTGAGCTGAAGTTCCTCAAGCAGCGCATTGTAGCTGCAGATATGGATTCTATCCATTGCAACTGCAACACACCAGCTGTCCTGCCCCTGTTTCAATCAATTAATTGCATTTTTATTCTATTTCAGCATTTTAAATGTTCAGAACATGCTCACACTGATTTGCCTTGATTGGAGACATTTGACAAATCAGCACAGACAGAGAGAAAATAGAAGAAAAGTATCCACCAATCACCTATCTGCTGTCTCGTGACATCACTCACCTTCAGGAAGAGACTGAGAGCTATGCTTCACCATGAGGCTGGAATTCTGAGCAGATGAATACAAAGAACATAAAACACTGCAGCACAGTACAGTGATATCGTGCTGACCTATATATTCCTACCAAAAAAATAATAAAACTATTCCTACCTAGTAACCCTCTATTTTTCTTTCAACCTATCAAAGAGTCTCTTAAATGCCCGTAATGTTTCAGCCCCTACCATCACCCCTGGCAAGGCATTCCAGGCACCCACAACTCTTGGTGTAAAGGATTTACCCCTGAAGTCTCCCCTCCCTTCATTTTGTGCAGATATCCTCTAGTGTTTGCTCTTCCTGCACATGGCTTTCAACCCTATCTGTCCTTCTCAAAATCTTGTCAACCTTTATTAAGTCACCTCTGCTCCTTCTTCGCTCCAGAAAAAAATGTCCAAGCTCTGCTAACCTTGCCTCATAAGACTTACTTTCCAAACCAGGCAAATCTCCTCTGATCTCTTTCCATAGTCCCCACATGGTTCCTACAATGAGGAGATCAGAACTGAACACAATATTCCAAGTGTGGTCTCACCAGAGATTCGTAGATTTCAATTTCTGAACTCATTCCCCCAACTTATGAAGCCTGGCATCCCATAGTCCTTCTTAAATATTCTATCAACCTGCACGGCAACCTTGAGAGATGTATGAATTTGGACCCTAAAGTCCCTCGATTCTCCACACTGTTAATTATCTGAACAGTAATCCTGTTCTCAGCCTTCAATTTGACCTTCCAAAATGCATCACCTCACATTTATCCAGATTGAACTCGATCTGCCACATTTCTTTGCGTTCTGTATTTATCCTTTTGTAACCCACAATTTATTTCAGAGTTCAGATTTATTGTCATAGTAAATACATGACATCACATAAACCCTGAGATTCCTTTTCCCTGCAGGCATGGCAGAATTACCACTAATTGGTAGGGCAAAAAATAAACTGTGCACAGCGCAAATCTAATAACCCTCAACACTCTCCACAAATCCTCCAACCTTCGTATCATCTGCAAACTTACTGAGCCATCCTTCCAATTTTTCATCTAAAAATCACAAAGAGCTGGGGTCCCAGAAAAGATCCCTGCAGAACTACACTAGTCAATGACTTCCAGGCAGAAAACTACTATTCTCTGCTTTCTACAGGCAAGCCAATTCTGAATCCACAAACGATGACTTGCTGAACAAATTTCTCATGGGGGACCTTCTCAAATGCCTTACTAAAATCCATGTTGACAACATTCATCAATTTTTTTTACCCTCCTCAAAGAACTCAATTAGGCTCAGTGAGGCAGGGTCCTTCACCTCACAAAGTCATGCTAACTATCCCTGAGAAGACCATCATTCTCTAAATTCTCATAAATTGTGCCCTTAAGAATCCTCTCCAATAGTTTGCACACCACTGGTGTAAGACTCACTGGTTTATAATTCCCAGGATTCTCCCTATTATCTTTTTTAAACAAGGTGACCACATTTGCCATTCTGCAATCCTCAGCACTTGCCCTGTGGCTAAGGAGGATGCAAAGATCTTAGCCAATGCCCCAGCAATCCCTTCCATCCCTTCCCACAGCAATCTGAGATGTAGCTCATCTGGATCCGGGGACCTATCAATATTAATGTTTTCTGAAGATCCAGTTCCTCCTCTTTCTTAATCTGAACATAGTTGATTACACAAGCTTGTTCTATTCTGACCTCACCTTGGCCAAGGTCTTTTTCTCTGGTGAATTCTGAAGCAAAGTATTCATTTAGGACTTCAGCAACCTTCTCCACCTCCAGGCACATATTGCCTCCTTTATCCTGAAGTGGCTCTGCCTTCACTCTCATCATTCTTCCACTTTTCATTTAGGTTCTCCTTAATCCATGCTCCAAATCCATCCACTGTATTCCTAATACTCCTTGCATTGAATAGACACCTTTAAAATCATCCAACTGACTACATTTATACTTCCTTCCCTGCCCGTCCTCTCTCACAAACCCATTGCATCATCCTTTCTACCCCTGCACTCACTGGTTCCTAACCCCCTGCAACACTTTACATCTGTTTATTTTTAAACCATTTTTCTTCTGTGTTTAAATGTTTGGGACCTCCTTGCTTGAATTCATTCAAGATTCAACACTCAAGATTATATTATGTGACAAATCCAAAAGTCTGATATTACACAAAATTTTATTTAATCTACCATAAGACAAAGATTCACTATCAGCAGAAATTTCCCCAGCTCCATTTATAGTCAGAGAAAGAGGGTCTCTTCAGAGTTATTGACTATCTATGGATTTGACTCCAGCACTCTATGCAACCACGCAGCCTTCAGTCCAAACCATTGGCAATCTGAGCTCCAGATGCAAATCTACGACATGATCAGCAAGCCTCCACCATCCTTAGATCCCTCTCGCATCCAATCTCCGATACTTGGTACCCTTTCAGCTAGTCTTGGGCCAGTCTCTAGCAGTCCATAGCCTGGTATGAGTTCCTTGACTGCAGTGGCCAGCAGCCCGGGTTTTCGCCTCAGGTCACCAACAGTCCACCACCTGTGGTTCTCCAGCCTCAGAGATATTTGCCGGTCCTCCATCGTAATCACCGCCCTGTGGATTGTCTCCTCTGCTTCTCCTCAGATGAGGGGGAGGGGGGTGGTCTCCCCGTTTTCTAGTGCCTGGTGCCAGTTTGCTTCTTCCTCTGGAGTCTGCAACCACTCCTTGCTGCTGCTAATCATAGGCATTGCAATCTTAGGCCCAGACCCCGCTGTTGCAGAATTTGAAAATAAACCATCACCGACTCTTTTAGCAGGCCATTTAAAGTCTGACGAGAGCTGAAAGCAGGCACACTGGCTGGTTGAACATCATGGGGGAGTGCTGAGTCTCTGCGCCCTGCACTGCATGGATCTGCACCAGTGACATTTTCCTCATTAGTTCAGATCATCCTTTTAACCCAGTGGTCTTCAACCTTTTTCTTTCCACTCACATACCACCTTAAGTAATCTATATGCCATCAGTACTCTCTGATTAGTAAGGGTGGTAATAGAATGGGAAGGTAAGGTTGAGAATCACTGCTCTAGACCCGATTGTTAATGAAATATTTTGCTTGAGAAAAATTGTCATTGGCCCATTTCCTTTGGAGATATGAAACCGTGCACATAACGAGTCAATTAGGTACGATTTAAACAGTGGTTTTCAAACTTTTTCTTTCCACCCACAGAGCACCTTAAGCAATCCCTTACTAATCACAGAGCACCTATGGCATTGGGAATACTTGGAGTGGTATGTGAGTGGAAAGAAAAAGGATGAGAACCACTTTAATTTTGGTGTGGTGTCCTCCAGTGCTTTGACCATTCCAATTATCTGCATTACTTTAATTCTAAACTTATGACCACCCTGAATTTAATCATCCTGACAAAGGCAGCTGTGCCCCAAACGTCTCTACTTTTCTCTACACCTTAAAACCTTGTCCAAGCATGTTGTGGCCAATTTATTTAATATTTCCTTTAACTTGGTCCCTATGTTTTGTTTATTAATAATTAGGGATGGGCAGCATGGTTTGCATTGCAGTAAAAATGTAATACTTATGATGTGCTTCACCTTTTGTCTGCATAAGGCAAAGAGTCACCGTGTGCATTACTAACAATAGGAGAAAGAGAAGCAAAAGCGAGTTCCTTCAGAGGCATGAGTGTCCGTGGATTCAACCCCAGCACTCCTGCAGCATCTGCAAACCCAACAGAACAGTTCAATCCATCGGCAACCAGCTCCAGATCCAATCCTCCAATAAGATCAGGAAGTTTTTATGATCTGAGGCTCTTCTTGAATCCTGGTTCCGAATCCTAGTTCCCACTGTAATGCTATTATAACGCCGGTGACCCAGGTTCAAGTCCGGCGTTGTTTGTAAGAAGTGTGTGTTCATTCTCCCTCAGTCTATAAAGTATACTCAAGTTTGGTCCTAGCCTCTTGGGGGAATTGTAGGTTAATTGGTATATTTGGGCTGGAAAGGCCTATTACTATGTTGTATGTCTACATTTAAAAATGTAAATAAATCTCCTATAAAGAAAATCATCACAGTTCAATGTGTGATGCAAATATGATGCTGCGAGCTGAGATTGTTTAAACCCAAAAGGAGATAGTGGATTGCTTGGGAATACGCATGAGATGTAGGATCGGTCATGAAGAGCATATCTGGCTTGCTCAATGGTTGTTTTTTGGATCTTTGAACAAGGGACTGGCAGTAGATATAGTTGGAGTTTCCACATGCTTGAGTGTTATCAAATCACTGATTAAAGGCGGGGTGGAAGGTGCTGGCAGAGGGCTCATCAGCTGCACCAGCTACTTGGCCTGGCATTAATGCTTGAAGGAGGCATCCCAGGGGTTCACACACCATCAAGCTCTCGATCAAATGAAGCGGAACTTCAACAAAAGTCTGAGCTTGGCACAGATGGTGGTCGAGAATGCTTTTGATCGTCTCAAAGGTCGCTGGAGGTGCTTGGCCAAAGGACTTGATATTCATACCGCTTTTGTGTCTGACGTTGTTATTGCCTGCTCTGTCCTGCATAATATATGTGCAATTAACAAGGAGCACTTTTTGCCAGAGTAGAACAGATCTCCCTGGACCAGATAGAGTTCCTTATTGGGGTGCAACAGTGTATCAGGCTATCCATGAGGCTATTATGTCCATTTTGTGAATGAATCAGGCAAATAAATTTAGCTTTTAAGAAAACATTTATTGTATTTTTTAAAAATGAAGTAGTGCATCAGAAATATGTAAACTGTAAACAAGACACCAATAAAAACCATTCAAGGCACAAAATGATGTGGTCAACTATTCTTACAACTGCAGGAAGTTGGAGGATCAAAAGAATCATGGCACTCCTCTGAGTGGGTCCGGCTGTCTTTCCCACTCGCCAGCGAGGAATAATATTGTGGTGGAGGGG
Source organism: Narcine bancroftii (assembly GCF_036971445.1). Classification (NCBI taxonomy): domain Eukaryota; kingdom Metazoa; phylum Chordata; class Chondrichthyes; order Torpediniformes; family Narcinidae; genus Narcine; species Narcine bancroftii. The sequence continues at coordinate 23,328,202 of NC_091471.1, forward strand.
CAGGAGCGTAGTGTTGTTGTAGGGGTCTTTGGTCAATCTGGGTGGGAGAATGGTCGAGGGACGAGGGCAGAGGGTGGAGGCATGCAGGAAAGCCAAGCACTCCAATCATGTCTCTCATCAGGCTTGATTGTGTCTGCATCTCCTGTTGAAGATTGGAGATCGTGTTGGTGAATTTGTCCGTATTCCTATCCCGCACCTGCATCTTCGTGTCATAGTGTGTTCACAGAAGCCGCTCCTCCCACTCCACTTGCCTCTCCTGATGCAGGCCGTCATGCTCCAGGTTGTCTTGGTCGATCTCACAGAGCAAGCCCCTGATCTCAGTGGTGCGTCTGGGTCAGCTACTTCCTTTTCCTCCTCCCCTTGGATCCTGGAGAGCAATGGAACACATAGGAAATTAGCAAGATGGTACTTCATGGGTAACCATTCACAAAACACAGAAAAATTGGACTGATGGGCAAAGCAGTTTTACCTGACTGATGTTGTGGCTTAGCAGTTGACGTATTTGGGGTGTTGGTCTCCTCGGGAGCGCGAACTTTCACCATCTTGGTGCTGGTTGTCACCAGCGGCCACTCGACGGGAGTCTTTCACTGGTCTCTGAGTCATCCATGTTGGACATCAGGAACACAGGGTTTGCTGACTGGCTGGTCCCCTAGATCTGGTATTGGAGGTCATAGTATGGCCAGACCAGCCAGCCCCTCCCACTATTACCATTGAGATCAACAAGCTGAAAAAAGCTTTTTACGAAGACACCTTAGCTTGTTGATCACCTGGGCCTTGTCCCGGAGCCTACAGGCAATCCTCTCATATAACGGGCTATCTTTAACGTTGTCTGTTATGTGTATGGAGATTTCCTCCTCATCCCTTATCACGAAGATCTTGTCCCCCAAGTTAGCAACCATTGTCTTTTTTAATTAATATTTATTCAGCAAAATCCCCACACTACCTGCCTGCCTTCCACGCACGAGGCCGCATGCCACAAGAACATAATCAGCCAAGCAGATGGGGTCACCCCTTCACACTGGAGTCGGGTTAAAACAATTCTGGCTCTGATACAACCTCCTTAGGCATGTCAGTCCCAGGCTGTTTGAAATCCCCCCAATACCGTTCACACTGGCAGGTGACCTGGCAAATTGCCGGTTAATTCCAATTTCAAGTGGCAGTTTGAAGTGGCTTTTAAAGACACTGCCTTACTTTTTGTGCATTTTTAAAAAAATTATTGTTGTAAAAGTGGTTGATTGATATGAACGTTTGCACTAAGATGCTGTTGCAAAGCACTGAATTTCGTGATTTGTTCATGATAATAAATTCTGATTCTAGAACAAGTAACAGGCACAAATTTGGTGTGAGGACTTTAATAGACAAGAAAATCAGGTTGTGTACACCATTTGGGCTATTGGTGTCCAATTTCACCTATTAAATGCCATCAATGACCTTAAATTAACCCCATTTTCCCATCCCTCCTGGCACATTTGCAAACAAAGCTGAACTCTCATTTAAAGCATATCTATGAGGTACTTCCATCCAGAATATTCAAGAACAAATATGTAATTTTCTACGTGTCTGACATTCAGTACAGTATATTCAATTTCAATTCAGTATATATTGTGTCATAAATAATAGATAACCTTCAGTTACAGGTATGGCAGAACAAAGATTCTGAAGAATCTCTGAAATTATACTACCTTGCTCCTGTCTACACATGTTGCTACATTATTCAGTAAAACCCCAGTATCCGGCACCTATGGGGATTGGTAGATGCCAGATAAGAGAATTTGCTGGTTGCTTGGGCTTGCATGCTGTGTGATTGGCGAACTGACCGCTGGGGGAACCAATTTTAAATTTCCATATATTTTACCTATTTATTTTTTGTCAGTTGCTTGAGGCTGATGGTTACTTGAATTCCTCATAATAGGGATTTTACTGTATTCAGTTTGTCACACAACTGAAGAAAATTGATTAATTATTAATTTATCATGGTGTGGATACACCAGGAAAGAAGCACACTTACAAAGATTAGTCAGGTGGGCTGAATATTTATTTCAGAATGCTCACATACAAAAAAAATCGTGCTACTGAGAAGATAATTTGATATTTTATATTGTTTATGAATCATACCTCAATTCTTTAAAGTGCAAAATAGGTGACTCACTTTATTAAAATTCCTTCCTCCCTCTGGGATTGAAGATGTCTTGCTTTCACTGTACTGCTCAGGAATAGAAGTGGCCTGAATATTTTCCACAGGGGACAGCTGTTGCATATCGGCCAAGACAGAGACTTGATAGACTGAAGTCTAGGTCCAATGGCAAGATTTAACATAGGGATACATGAGAAACATACATTTCCTTCATTCAGTCCCATTGCCTCAGTCCCCTTCCTTAATTCCCCTCTCTCCAACTTTCTTCTGACCGACTGATTTTGTATTCTGAGAACAGGAATCTGTGGAAGGGAATGCTTGCATTTCTAAGTCCCTCACATGCTCCTATGCACCTCGCAATCAAGTGATTCTTATCATTCTTACAATGCAGTGAATGTCATGGCACATATCTGCACAGCAGGCACCTACAAACAGCAGAATGATTAAGACCAGACTTTAGAGAGACACCCTGCTGAACCCTTGTCACAGTCCTTGGATCTCTATCCAGAGTTGCCAGAACTTAAGTGGAAGAATGGAGTGAAGTTGTGGGGTCAAAAGCAAGCAGCGTAGGGTGAACCTGGATACCATTTGCACAGCTTGTTAATCGCTTGATTATGGCTTGGCATAGAAGGAAATGAGCGGTTCAGTTTTTATGAAAGGAAAAAAATTTCAAAGAAGCTTCATGGTTTCAATGCTTTTTGTTTCAAAAGTAAATGGTTATCGCTCAGGAAGGTTGTTGAAATTTGTTTTGTGGTTATAAATTTCATCCATCCCACCTTTAACAATCTGACCCAGTTATTTTTTGCCAAGGAGTAGGCCATATGAAGCTCCTGGACTGCTTGACGTCCTGCTTTGCGGAAACTGCCAAAATGTTTGGCCTGGAAGTCAGCCTGAAGAAAAACTGAGGTCCTCCATCAGCCAGCTCCCCACCATGACTACCAGCCCCCCCCCCCCCCACATCTCCATCGGGCACACAAAACTCAAAACGGTCAACCAGTTTACCTATCTCGGCTGCACCATTTCATCAGATGCAAGGATCGACAATGAGATAGACAACAGACTCGCCAAGGCAAATAGCGCCTTTGGAAGACTACACAAAAGAATCTGGAAAAACAACCAACTGAAAAACCTCACAAAGATAAGCGTATACAGAGCCGTTGTCATACCCACACTCCTGTTCGGCTCCGAATCATGGGTCCTCTACCGGCATCACCTACGGCTCCTAGAACGCTTCCACCGCTCCATCCTCAACATCCATTGGAGCGCTTTCATCCCTAACGTCGAAGTACTCGAGATGGCAGAGGTCGACAGCATCGAGTCCACGCTGCTGAAGATCCAACTGCGCTGGGTGGGTCACGTCTCCAAAATGGAGGACCATCGCCTTCCCAAGATCGTGTTATATGGCGAGCTCTCCACTGGCCGCTGTGACAGAGGTGCACCAAAGAAAAGGTACAAGGACTGCCTAAAGAAATCTCTTGGTGCCTGCCACATTGACCATTGCCAGTGGGCTGATATCGCCTCAAACCGTGCATCTTGGCGCCTCACAGTTCGGCGGGCAGCAACCTCCTTGGAAGAAGACCGCAGAGCCCACCTCACTGACAAAAGACAAGGGAGGAAAAACCCAACACCCAGCCCCAACCCACCAATTTTCCCTTGCAACCGCTGCAACCGTATCTGCCTGTCCCGCATCGGACTTGTCAGCCACAAACGAGCCTGCAACTGACGTGGACATTACCCCTCCATAAATCTTCGTCCGCGAAGCCAAGTCAAAGAAGAATTAAAATAGAAAATGTGATATTACACAAAATTTCCTTTTGTCTACTGAAAGGCAGACAAAGATTTGCTATCAGCAGAAATTGCCTGGAGCCCCTTACAGCTATCAAGTCCTGCCAGAGTCCATGGCTTCACCTCCGTAATCACAAGCCTTCTGTCCAAAGCATAAGCAACCAGAGCTCCAGATGCACATCTCTGACAGGATCAGGAAGCTTCCTTTCAACTTTGGCACCCTCAGGCATCTTGGTTCTGATACCTGGTACCCCCTTCAGCCAGTCTCCAGCAGTCTGCAGCCTGGTGCGAGTTCCTTGACCACAGTTGCCAGCAGCCTGCGGTCTGTGTGTGTTCTTCAGCCTTAGATCCCTTACTACACCTCTGCTGTGATGAGTTGTTTCCTCTGACTTCTCAAATGGGGGGGGGGGGGTGGGGGGAAGGGGGTGTTCTCTCCATTTTATGATGCCCTCCACCATTCCTATGCTTCCTCACAGTCTGCAACCTCTCGTGGCTGTGGCTGATCATAGGCGCCGCCATCTTGGCCTGGACCCTGTGGTCGCGGGATTTTAAACTAAACCACTGTCGGCTCCTTTAAAAGGTCATTTAAAGCATGTACCGAGCCAATGGCAATGGACTGGGTGGTTGGATCTGGCACGGGAGATCTATGTCCATGGAACACATATGTACCAAAATTCATACTTACTACAGCCAAACAGGCACTTAAATAAAGAAAATGGTAATTGTATTTATTCAATTAAGGAAGAGATAATAAATAGAAAAGGGAGATAGATGATAAATATTCAGGAATTACCAGAGTGCAAGAAAACAATGTAGCAGTAAAAATTGCAATTACTCGCTTCATTCCTTTGCAGACATGCCTGTCCATGGTCTCATGGACCATAAAGGTACAACACGTCATATTCTGTCTGGGCACCCTGTCTGGCATTAACACTGACCTCCAGCTTTTGTCAGGCCCCATCACTCCCCCTCCCCATGATCCATCCTCAAGTCTTCTTTCTTCTAGCTCGGTGGAGAGAGAGAGAGAGAGAGAGAGAGAGAGAGAGAGAGAGAGAAAGTCTCTCCTGGCCACCTCTCCATATCAAATTAACACTTTTGTCTGTTGGTTTGAACTCCTCCTCTGCCATTTCTTTCAATTCATTCTCCTGCCTGCTTTTTACTCATACCAAGAAAAAGGACTCAGGCCCGAAACATCTGTGAAATATCTAAACCTTCCCTGGATGCTGCGAGATCTGCTGTGTTCCTCCAGCATTTCTCTGTTTTTACCAGAAACTGCTCTTGAACCAAGAGGCACTGGTTTAAAGGTTTCCGATCCTTCTGTTCAAGGTGGCAGCGAGAAGTTGTGACCGAGATGATGGGGGTCCTTTATGATGTTGGCTGCCTTCTTGATAGATTTAATGGGAGGTCACAGCGTGTAATACGATCAATTGAATTGAATTGTTTTATTATGAACTGTAACAATATACAGAAAAAAAGCGTGCTATCCAGGCAAATCAATTCATACAACAGGGAGTGTACTCCACAGGTCACCTGACCTCTCTTGCTCCAATCAGCTTCTTCCTCCAATCAGCAACATTGATATAAACTAGGATGTGAGCTCTTTTCTATTTCCTTAAGTCCTTATTTTGCTAATGTTCAGGGTGAGTTTGTTATCCTGCCATCATGCCAACAGCCATTTTTAATTTCCTTACTATAGTTTGTCTTGTCTGTTTGAAATCCAGTCATTGATACTGCTAACTTGTCGATTGTGTGGCCGTGCTTGACCACACAGCTGTCAATGTATAGTCAGTACAGTGAGTCGTTGAATATACAGCCCTGTGTGGCATCTGTTTTCAGAATTATCATGGATGAGGTGTTCACTCCAATCCCCACTGTTTGCGATCTATAGGTGGGAAAGTGCAGGATTCAATTGCAGAGGGAGGTGCTGATATCTACGTCTCAAAGTTTTGGAATGAGTGTTCTTTGGCACTAGGATAGAGCTATAGTCAATAGGAGGTGGACATAAGTGCCCTTGTTATTCCAGGAGTTCCAGGGTAGAGTGCAATGCTGAGGAGGTTGCATCTGCCATGGACTTGTGAGATTTGGTGAATTGCAATGGATCAAGACTATCTGGGATGCTGGTGTTTATGTGGGCATGACTCCCCTTTCAAAGAATTTCATTTGATGGATGTCATTGCAATCAGGGAATGATCTTGGAAACATGTTGTTTTCATTTTGTTTGCGACCAGGGTAACAGTGGACCTCTTAAAGCAGGTGGGAACTTCAGCTTGTTGAAGGAAGAGGATAAAAATATCAGTAAAGTGTCCATTCAGCTGATTTGTGCAGGTTTTCAGGATTCAATTAAGGACTTCACCCTGACCTGATACGTTTCATGGGTTCACTCCCAGTCAGTCCAATCTGACAGCTGTGTGATGGTGACCTTGTGTGAAGATGCAGATGTTCATGAGTCTGACTAGGCAGATGCTTTTAGCACACTGGTCTTCCATTCTGAGCAACCATTGATCTCATCAGAGGGAGATGATTTGTTGCCTACATTTCTTCCCAATTTGGCTTTGTTGCCCCTGACGATATGCATACCTTCCAACAATTGATGGTATCTGTAAGGCTCTTCTTGGCCTGATATGCCTTCTTGGTATCCCTGATGAGAAAGACAAATTCTTTTTCTTGCATCTATGTGACCTGGACTTCAATGGTGAGCAAACTGTGACCGGTCACCAATTCCCTTTCACGTGGTCTATTGAGCTTCAAAGCCTGAGGCCACCCAGAGACATGTAAGAGATATGGACCTTGTTAGTATGAAGCGATAATAAAGGAACGCAAAATCGTCTCCCTCTGATGAGATCAATGGTTGCTCAGAATGGAAGACCAGTGTGCTAAAAGCATCTGCCTAGTCAGACTCATGAACATCTGCATCTTCACACAAGGTCACCATCACACAGCTGTCAGATTGGACTGACTGGGAGTCTTGCAGTGGTGAAACAGGCCCACAGACAGGCCCAGCGTGTCCTCCTGCTTTATTCTCACTTGGCCACATTAGGCCCAAAGGAAGGTAGATTTTAAAAATCTGGAGCTCAAGAAGACATAACACGTTAAATTCTGCTGCCCTCTATTATGCCAGCAGATTGAAAAACCAGATTGTCATTCTGTGTACCTATTGTCCTCACTGATGCAGCTGCAATGTATTCAAGGCGATGTCATTATTTTTGTCACGCACGTTCAAAGAAGCGCATTCAATTTGCATCACAGTGCCAACCAGAGCCGTCAAAGGTCACTGACTCAAGTCATCATTTAATTCTTTTGGCTTCCCTCTGTGCCAGGTACACTTCACCTTCCAAACTCACCATCGTATTTACATGATTTCTTTGTTTAATTCCACCCCAATGAAGGAACAACAGCAGAGAGCCTGTAAAATGTCCCTCTGTGAGAAATTAAGACTTTAAATGAAGTTTCTCTTCCATTGAATTTTATAAAGAGGGTGAAATCATCATTTGAGGGTGGAAGTATATTATCATCGGGGCAAATTGAGTGAACCAGAATGCAGATAGCTGAACTAGAAATCCAGAAATAGGAGTGCAAATCCCGACGGAACCACAGGAAAATTTAAAAGTAAGCATTTTTCTTAGTGGCTGTGAAATCGTGATGGATTTGTTAAAAACCCAGTGAAAATCTACCAGCTTTGATGACTCTGGGCTATAATTACCTTCAGCTGCACCAATTTGTTTGATTTTCTGACCTCTGGAGCGGTTTTGCCAGCTTCTTCTAATGGGCTAATTAGAGATGGCAATCTTAGCAAGGACACCCACATCCAATGGAGGCAGAGTCACTGACACCATTGGATGAGCAACTGAATGACAGAGCCGTCGGAAGCTGTGGGCCAGGCACTAGAAGGTGGGGTGGATATGAAGGGTGCTCACTGATCGGTGAGGATGTGGTGGGCTGAATGGACTATTCCCATGCTTTATGACTCAATGACATTTAGATTTTAAATTTAGTCATCCAGCACAGTTACAGGCCCTTTCGGCCCACAAGCCCAAGCACACCCAATTGACCTACAACCCCCGGTACATTTTGAACGGTGGGAGAAAACCAGATCCTTCAGGGAGAAAACCCCATGCAGACACGGGGATGCCAATGCGGGATTCGAACCCCGGTCCTGTTTGCTGGCGTTATAACAGTGTTGCGCCAACCACTACGCTGACTGTGCCTCCCTGAAGGAATAGATTTTTTTAAAAAAAGGCTCTCCTGTGGAGTTTGTGTACTGCTTGACTCTTCTTCCACCGAATTTCCTTAATCTGATCAGTGATAGAGCCTTCTATCTTTCTCCTTCATGTTTTTACAAAATGGTTTCTTCAAGGCATTGCCTTTAAGTTACATTTATGTTGTGAAGGAAACAACAGGACATGAACCGTGCTCTAAGATGAATGATTTTCATCTTCTCGGCCAGACATGACCAGGATTAGAAAAGCAGCAAAGCACCTAGCCTCATTTCTTCTGATATCAAGCACACTGTCTGTTCTCAGGAATAGTTTCTGTGCCTGCCAGAAACTGTTGGTGGCTCATTAGTTTCTGTGCAGTAGTAATCTGTGATATCATCAAGACTTTGATGAATACCTCTCCTGACCCCAGCAAAAAAATGAAACACTGAGCACACTTCCCTGGAGATCTTTTTGAATCCTTGTCGGATGTGTGAAGTTGGCTCAGCTTGTTTTTCCTTTATCTTTGTTTTCTTCTTCTTATTATTCCTGCACTGTTGATTTTCTGCCTTTAAATTGAGAGATGCATCAACACACATCAAGTGATGTCCCCTTGAATGTGCTGCAGCTCTTCCTACATGTAGTACATGAACAAAATGTCCAGAGCAGGTAAGACAGCTCATTGTACCTGGTCCGTCAAAGGGAGCCTGAAGCTTGGCCTCAGTTCCAATCTTCTGTTAAATATTGGAAAGACCACAATTATTATCCGATAGACACTACCAGTAACCACAGAGACTCGACTGAGGGAACGATAGGCTTTAATATACTGAAGAACCTTGTTGGCCCAGATCCAGTTATAGGAATGGAAGGAAGGGACAGGTGGCTCGACCTTTTTGGCCCAGGACCATGGGGGAGGAATCATAGGGTATGAGTCCTCAGTGGGTGGGCCAGCTCCATATATACAGTAGTCAACAATAACTATATACAATGGAGGAAACATATCACCACATTATCTCATTCAGTGTAACAGTGAAGCAATATCTGATGAACCCATTACTCTCATTGGCAACTGTCTGAGGCTGACATGTTTTTTTAATAAATTTGGAACCCATATTGACTCTGGGTTGGGACACGGATCCTGTATTTTCTCTATTTATTAGCAGCATGTATGGTCACAGTAGCTCTTTATTTAATTGGGACATATAAGACGGTAACAGGTCCTTCTGGCCTATGAGCTTGTGGCGTCCAACTACACTATTTAACGTACATTTCCCATACAATTTTTAAAGGTGGAGGGGAGAGGAAATTGGAGCCCCATGTAGACATGTGAGGAATGTACAAACTCTTTACACTCAGCTTCGGATTCTAACCCAGGCCACTGGTGCTGTAATAGCATTAGCGCTGTCCATTACACTAACCATGCAACTTCGTTGCTCTCTGCTACTGCCTCAACTCTGCTCATGAAACCCTTGTGTTGTCTTTATAAAGCCTCAACTTCACTTTCCAGTCGTCACGACATGGAGAGCATTAAACATTCACCATCTACTCAAATCTTTGTTTGTAGGACCTGATCCCACAACCTTTATGAAGTTAGAAGTAACAGTAATAGAGCTCAAGACCACAAAGATGATCGAATCTAGAACAAAAACAGAATGTTGGAAGAATTCAGCACCGTCCGTAGATGCAAAGGTTGCATCAAAGCTTTGCACTGAGACCTTGCACAGCTTGCTGATGTGCAGGAGGACTTGGGAGTGCTTGTGCATGAATTGCAAATGGCTGGTTTGCAGGTGCTGCAGGCTATCCAGAAGGCTAATGGAATGTTGGCCTTCATCGCTAGAGGGATTGAATTTAAGGGCAAGGAGGTTCCATTGCAACTGTACAAAGCCCTTTGTACATCTGTATCTCTTTCTTAATGGTACCAGTGAAAACAGACCAGGGATTGAATTTTGGAGCAGAGTTTCTGCTGCAACTGTACAAGGTATTGGTGAGATTGCACCCAGAGTATTGCGTGCAGTTCTGGTCTCTTTACTTGAGGAAAGATGTACTGGCTTTGGAGGCAGTCCAGAGGAGATTCATCAGGTTTTTGTGAACCATATCAACCAAAATACAAACAAACATTTCCCTCTTAAATATACAGTGGCATTTTCTCCCCTTTTTTCTCCCCTAACTTCCCTCCTCGCTTCCCACCCCCCTCCAAAACGAATAAACATTCAACATATACAATACAATAAAACTATTAAACAATGTCATCACACAATGAAAAATAAACAAGAAAAATGTGTCATCTACTTTTATACACTGGATCAGGTCATTTTGTCTTATCGTTTTAGAGGGTGGAGGTCTGAGGCAAGCCCTCTCTGTTGTATTCCCATGTACGATTTCCAAATTTGTTCAAATAATGTGACTTTATTTTTTAACTTGTATGTTATTTTTTCCAATGGAATACATTTATTCATTTCCATGTACCATTGCTGTATTCTCAGGCTCTCTTCCGATTTCCAAGTTGACATTATATATTTTTTTGCTACAGCTAAGGCTATCATAATAAATCTTTTTTGCGCTTCATCCAGTTGGAGGCCTAATTCCTTACTTCTTATATTACTTAGAAGAAAGATCTCTGGATTTTTTGGTATGTTATTTTTTGTGATTTTATTTAATATCGGATTTAGATCTTCCCAAAACTTTTTCACTTTCTCACATGCCCAAATTGCATGTACTGTTGTTCCCATTTCCTTCTTATAGCAAAAACATTTATCTGATAATGTTGGATCCCATTTTTTAAACTTTTGGGGCATGATATATAGCCTGTGTAACCAATTATACTGCATCATGCATAACCTTGTGTTTATTATATTCTTCATCATTCCAGAACATAACTTTTCCCATGTTTCATTTTTTATCTTTATGTTTAAATCTTTTTCCCACTTTTGTTTGGGTTTATAGCTTATTTCATCATTTTCCTTCTCTTGCAGCTTGGTGTACATGTTCGTTATAAATCTTTTAATTATCATTGTTTCTGTAATCACATATTCAAAGCTGCTTCCTTCTGGTAATCTCAGTCTGTTTCCCAATTTACTCTTTAAATAAGCTTTCAATTGATGATAAGCAAACATTGTATCATGAGTTATTCCATATTTGTACTTCATTTGTTCAAATATTAATAAATTATTTCCCAAAAAACAATTTTCTATTCTTTTAATTCCTTTTCTCTCCCATTCTCTAAAGGAGAGGTTATTGTAAAAGGGATTAGCTGATTTTGCGTCAATAATAATTTTGGAATTTGGTAGTTTGTTTTTTTTTCCTTTCTAAGTGAATCTTCTTCCATATATTGAGTAAATGATGCAATACTGATGAGCTTTTATATCGTACCATCTTTTCATCGCACTTATAAAGTATATGTTCCGGTATCTTCTCCCCTATTTTATCTCGCTCTATCTTAGTCCAATCTGGTTTTTCCCTTTTCTGATAAAAATCTGATAAATACCTTAATTGTGCTGCTCTATAATAATTTTTAAAGTTTGGTAACTGCAAATCACCTTGGTTGTACCTCTCTGTTAATTTATCTAATGCTATCCTCATTTTCCCCCCCTTTCCATAAAAAATTATTTATTATTCTCTTTAGTTCATTAAAGAATTTCTCTGTTAAGGGGATTGGTAACGATTGAAATAAGTAATGTATCCTTGGGAAAACATTCATTTTAATGCAATTTACCCTCCCTATCAATGTTAGTGGTAATTCTTTCCAATGTTCTAAGTCTTCCTGCAATTTCTTTATTAATGGCTGATAATTTAATTTGTACAGGTGTCTTAAATTATTATCTAATCTAATACCTAGGTATCAGATTGCTTGTGTTTGCCATTTAAATTGTGATTCTTTTTTAAATTCTGTATAATCCGCGTTACTCATTGGCATCACTTCACTTTTATTTGCATTGATCTTGTACCCTGATATTTCTCCATACTCCTTCAATTTCTTATGTAATTCTTTTATTGATATTTCTGGTTCTGTTAAGTATACTCTGATGTCACCTGCAAATAAACTCATTTTATACTCCTTCTCCTTTATTTTTATCCCTTTTGTTTTATTTTCTGTTCTTATCAGTTCTGCCAATAGTTCTATTGCAAAAGTGAACAATGTGGGGGATAATGGGTATCCATGCATAAACTTTTGATCCCCCTCATTAGGTGCATATATTTTGAGCAAATTCCAAAATTCGGAATATATCTGACACTTTATCATTACATACCTCCCTGCTGGATCTATTATTTGCTCCTCTATTTTGATTGGTACATTTTTATTAATTAATATAGCTACACCTCTAGCTTTTGAATTATATGACGCTGCCGCTATGTGCCCTACCCAGTCTCTCTTTAATTTGTTATGTTCTACTTCAGTTAGATGGGTTTCCTGCACAAATGCTTTGTCTATTTTTTTATTTTTTTCAGTAAATTTAATAGCCTCTTCTGTTTAATTTGTTTTAATATTTATAACCAAATATTTATAGTCATATAATTCAACATGGCCATCTCATACCCAGTTTACATCTCATTTCCGCTTCCTCACCACCACCATCCCCCTTTTCCCCATCTTCATCTCTCAGTTTTCCCTTTTTAAACTCAATATATGACAACACATTTAAAACATAAAATACCTCAACAACTCCCACATCCAATATTCCATTAGCCCCAAATGTCCCCCCCCCCCACTCTCTGAGTTACCCCTTATCCCTTGCTGGGCAACCACAACTCCCCTCTCCATTTGGATTGCGAACCCGCTCGCAAGCGTCAACTGATTTCGTAGTGACGGTTATTCTCTCCCACCCAACCCCTCAGGAAAATACTTTTTTTTAAAACACATATAACAAAGCTCACCCTCTTTTTTTTCCCCTTACTTCCTTTCTTCCCTTCTCTTTCCCTTCTTTAGTTCTTACATATACATTATTTTTACATCTTTATATGTATTTTATCGCCGTTCTTCATTCTTTTTACATCTTTTCATTTCCACTTCTGTCCTGCAGGCGTTCTGCAAATTCTCATGATTCTTCTGGATCCGAGAACAGTTTGTTTTGCTCCCTAGGGATAAATATTTTAAGCACAGCTGGATGTCTTAACATAAATTTATAACCTTTTTTCCATCGGATCGATTTTGCTATATTAAATTCCTTCCTCTTCTTTAAGAGTTCAAAACTTTTGTCTGGGTAAAAAAATATTTTTTGACCCTTGTATTCCAATGGTTTATTGTCTTCTCTAATTTTCTTCCTTGCCCGCTCCAGTATATTTTCTCTTGTCGTATATCTCAAAAATTTTACTAAAATGGATCTTGGTTTTTGATGTGCCTGTGGTTTCGGAGCTAGTGTTCTGTGTGCCCTTTCTATGTCCATTCCTTCCTGTATTTCTGTCATTCCCAGGACCATTGGGATCCATTCTTTTATAAATTCTTTCATATTTGTGCCTTCTTCATCATCCTTTAGGCCCACTATTTTTATGTTGTTTCGCCTACTATAATTTTCCAACATATCAATTTTCTGAGCTAACAACTCGTGACATTTTAACTTTTTTTTCACTTTCTTCCAATTTTCTTCTTAAGTCGTTCACTTCCATTTCTACAGCCATTTCTTATTCTTCCACATTTTCTAATCTTTTCCTTATTTCTGTCATGACCAGCTCTATTCTATTTACTTTTTCTTCTGTACTTTTCATTTCACTAAATTCTAATTAATGCTCTCATTTGTTCTTGAAAAAACTTTATCTATATTCTGTCCACCTGTTTTACCTTCTATTTCTCTGTGCAAATCTTGGTCTTCTTCTTCCTCTTCTTCTGTGTCTGTACCTGTGTTTGTGTCTTCTACTTCTCTTCCTTGTACATGTGTCTCTTCTGACTTTCCCGATGAGTTGCTTGTCTCACTTTTCTGGGCTTCTTCTTGCTTGGTCTCTTGCTGTTGGTCCTCTTCTTCTGGGCTACTCATCTGTTGGGCCTCCTGCTGCTGTTCTTCTTTCCTATCACTCCCTTTCCTGTCGCTTTCCTCTTCTTCCAGCTGAGAACCCTGGTGTCGGGCATCCATCAGCTGGTCGCGTTGTGTTTGCCTGCTCCTCAGCTGAGCCCCCCTCCCATCGGTGTTTTCCTTCTCCTTAGTAAGCGCACTGCGCACTTTTGTTTGGCTCAGAGACCCATTTTTGTAGTCCAGCGGTTGGGAGGTCACGACTCTGCGGGGTCGTCACCAACCTCGGAAAATGGGATCTCTTCTCCACGACGGCTCCCTGTTTCTTCATGCAGGTAAGGCCTTCTGCTTTCTCTTCCAGCATCTTATCAGGTTAATACCAGGGATGAAGGGGTCAGCCTAATGAGGAGAAATTTAGTCATCTGTACTCACTGGAATTTAGAAGAATGAGAGTGGATATTATAGAAAAATATTCAATAATGAAAGGCATTGATAAGATTGAGGAAGGTGAGTTTTTTCCATTGGTTGGCAAGACCAGAACTAGGGGACACAACCTCAAGTTTCAGCCTCAAATTTAGGACAGAGATGAGAAGGAACTCTTTCCCAGAGAGTGGTGATTTTGCTGTCCATTGACTTCATTACATATATTTAAGACAAAGTTGAAAAGATTTCTACATAGTAAAAGAATGAAGGATTATGGGGAGAAGACAGGTAGGTGGAGACGAGCCTGTCATCAGATCAGCCATGATCACATTGAATGGTGGAGCAGGTTCGACGGGCTGGTGGCTCCTACTCCTGTTTCTTACATTCTTATGCTCTAACAGGAAAGTGCTTGTGGGAGGAGAATATCAGGGAAGGGTGAACTTCCCGAAATTGGAAAGCTCAGTGTTCATCACATTGGGTTGCAAGCTATCTAAGATGTATCTGGGATGCTATAGAATCATAAAATTGCACAGCATGAGAACAGGCCATTCAGCCCAAGTCAATTCCCTGACCACAGTGCAGCTTTCTGAATTAACTCCCATTGCCCAGCTCTTGGTCCATCGCATTATGCATTGTACTTCCAATTTGCATTTGTCCTCTTCCTGTGATGGCAAAAGCAAAAGCAGAGAGGTTAGTGTCGGAATGCGAAGGAGAATGAAATGACGTGTACCAGAAGCCTGAGATATATTCAAATTTATCTCCTTCTTCCTTGTGAAGTTTGAAGTCAGATTCTTAGTTTCTTTGCCTTCTGATTATTAGTCCAGTGGGCCACAGTTAGCATAGCATTTATTACAGAGCCAGTGACGTGGGTTCAAATCGGGCACTGTCGGTAAGGAGTTTTACATTCTCCCTATGTCTTCATGGGTTTCCTCCGCATGCTCCGGTTTCCCCCAACCATTCAAAATGTACTTGGGTTGTAGGCTAATTGGGGAATTTGGATGACGCGGGCCCGTGAGGCAGAAGGGCTTGTTATCGTGCTGTATGTCTAAATATTAAAATTTTTAAAATAAAAATTTAAATCGCCTTACAGCATCTTCAGCCTCACCTGGGCAACTCAATTCCAATGTTAACTCCATAGCTTGGTGTGAAAGAGCCACAAGTGGATTTACATTAAATCATTTCCAGTGACTGTGCCTTTATGCAAACTCTTCAACAAGATTGTGTCACACAAGGAAGAAATGTTACTGTTTTAAGAATTAGCTGTGAGAACAAACAGAGAACTTTGCAGGCAGGGTCTGTGATGGGAAAGGGAGATGATGGGATAGAAACTGGTGTTATTTCTTAACAGCTCACTTTCTTCGATTCTTTTTAAAATTCAATGTCAACCAGAATAACAGATGAAACAGGAGCATGTGAGTCATTTCAATGACTTCCCTTGTATTCCAGTTATCTTTTCCATAGCCAGTGACTTATATTTAATCTTCGTTGCCAGGAGAATTTAAATTGTTTACATTTAGATGAGTGTACGGCTGAGCTGTGTAAATATGAAGATGGGAAATAAGTAAACAGTGGCTAACAGCAGTCCACCAGATTTCCCACACCATTTCTAAGGTTGCAAAATAGAATGATAGATCCATCGAACATAGAACAGGCCCTTCAGCCTATGTCATCCACAATGACAAATTTGGCTAGTCCCATGTGCCTGGTTTAGTCCAATCCCTTCTAATCCATGTACTGGATGTATTCAAATGTCTTTTGAACGTTGTAGTTGTACCCACTTCTATACCTCCTTTTGGCAGCTCGTTCGAGCATCAGGTCCCTTTTAACTCTCTCCTCCCTGACTCTTCTCTAGAATCAGCTACCCTCTTAAACAGACTGTGAGCATTTACTCTTTCTGTGCCCTTTGTGATTTTGCAGACTTCCAGAAGGTCATCACTCTTCCTCCCTCTCTGCAATTCAAATACCTGTAAATAATTTCACACATGGATTCCCTGCCAAGCAATTAACATTTCCAGTCATTATTAATGAGCAATTGTTATTAGCAGTTCTCTGCGCCAGCAAACAGCTATCTCACACACAACTGCGTAAGATACGGGCGTGTGATCCATGCCAAATCGCCAGTGCAGAGCAGAAGGAGCACAGGACGCTCACGGTGTGACCCAATGAAACTTTAAGAAGTTCTTTCACTGTCCTTCTAATTCAACTTACTGTGTTCCTATCCTAGAATTGGCACGGTTAGCGCAGTAGTTAGTGCGGCGGGTTCGAATCTGCTGCTGTCTGTAAGGAGTTGGTGTGTTCTCCCTGTGATCGCTTCCTCCAGACGCTCTGTTTTCTTCCTACCCCCCCAAAAAAATATACAGGGTTTGTAGGTTAATTGGTGCATATGGATGGCATAGGATCAATGGCCGGAAGGGTCTGTTGCTCTCTTAATTACAATTAAATTTTAAAACGTTAAGATAAGCATTGAAGTTAATTATAAATGCAGACCTAATATTTACTCACAAAATGACAGAACGATTTCACCACTTTTTATTTGCAATGTGAATTTGGTGGACTGAGTGACTCACTGATAAAATACAGACTGGTGTGTGGTAATCTAAGGGGAAGACTGCTAAGAGAGCAAAATCTCGACCTTGAAAAAGCCATAGCACTCTGTAGGGCTACAGAAACTGTAAAAACACAGGCAAAAGATTTGTGGCAGAATGCAAATATCGTAACGTGGTATCTGATTTATGCCAGTCATCCATTAACATCAGGAGAGAGTAGGCATCTCACCATCTCTTTTCCCAACAGCATGAAATTGGTGCACTGGCATGGCCAATAGAACTAAACAAATTATGGAGGTCAGAGCTAGTCTAAACTGGTGCAAAGAGCTTCTTTTAGAGCCATTTAAATTTCACATGCATTTAATTAAGCTTGGACAAGCAGCCCGAGATTGATTAATGATCAGTTAATTGTTAATTACTCTCTGGAAATGATCATTAACTGCAAGTCTCATTCCTTCAATTTTATTATTGAATGTTTTAAAAATATACAACAAAATGTGATAGCAATTACTATCTGCTTTTTGTATTTATTATTTATTTTTAATTTAATGTATGCTAATGTCGATTACCTGTTCGACTGCAGCAAGAGGGCATATGTACATTGAACCATTTATTCCACCTTGCCAATCTCCATCTGAGTACTATCATATTCAGTGTAGCAGTTAGTGTGAGGCTGTTACAGTTCCAGGAACCCAGGTTCAAATCCGGTGTTGTCTGTAAGGAGATTTTATATTCTCCCAATGTCCGCATGGGTTTCCTTTATGGACTCCAGCTTCCTTGTACACTCCAATATTTTTGAGGTTGTGCAACCCACCAATTTTCCCTTGCAACCGCTGCAACCGTGTCTGCCTGTCCCGCATTGGACTTGTCAGCCACAAACGAGCCTGCAGCTGACGTGGACGTTTACCCCTCCTTAAATCTTCGTCCGCGAAGCCAAGCCAAAGAGAGAATTTGGTGGCATGGGTTTAAATGCCGGAATTGGCTTCTTCAGTGTTGTAAATAAAAGAAATTGCGATGTTATATCTACTTCTCCAATTTTTGGTTGTCTCCTCACCACCACCACCCCCCTCCCCCACCACAACACCTTGTTTTCTACCTCACTTATTTTCCCTGATATCTCTGGATCCTTTCTCCTCTTTTCCTTCACGTTCCCGACCTGCCCATCACCCGCCCATTCCTTCATCTCGCTCCTCACCTCCATTCCCTTCCTTCCATCAATTACTGTCCTCACCTATTAGAGTTCATCTTCCTCAGCCCTCTGTTTATTCCTCCTATGATGTTCTAGGTTCTTACATTATTCCCCTTTCTTTCCCCTCCATCATTCTTGACCACCCACCTGTAAGCACCTTTCCCTTCATCCATGTGTTGTCGAAGAATTCACACACAAGATGAAACATGGTGTCGGAAGTAGGATGAAGGAAATTAAAAGGAAATACTCTAAAAGGAAAATCTGAAGTCAGCAACTGATCAGTGAAGAGGAACTAACAAAGTGAACTATGGAAGGTTGACGTCCACCAGTGAAGTTTCAGCTGACAGGTAATGACAGGCTGAAAATTGGAACAGATTTAAACAACATTTTGGATTGTATTTAGTGGCGGTCAGAGCTGACGAAAAAAGTGATAAAGTGAAAACATCCGTTTTCTTATATGTCATGGGTGATGAAGCCCTGGAGATGTATAATAACTTCACATTTGCTGCTGAAGGAGACAAAATGAAACTGGAAAAAATAATGGAAAAGTTTGAGGCATCTTTGGCTTGGCTTTGCGGACGAAGATTTATGGATGGGGTAAAAGTCCACGTCAGCTGCAGGCTCGTTTGTGGCTGACGAGTCCGATGCGGGACAGGCAGACACGGTTGCAGCGGCTGCAGGGGAAAATTGGTTGTTTGGGGTTGGGTGTTGGGTTTTTCCTCCTTTGCCTTTTGTCAGTGTGGTGGGCTCTGCGGTCTTCTTCAAAGGAGGTTGCTGCCCGCCAAACTGTGAGACGCCAAGATGCACGGTTTGAGGCGATATCAGCCCACTGGCGGTGGTCAATGTGGCAGGCACCAAGAGATTTCTTTAGGCAGTCCTTGTACCTTTTCTTTGGTGCTCCTCTGTCACGGTGGCCAGTGGAGAGCTCACCATGTAACACGATCTTGGGAAGGCGATGGTCCTCCATTCTGGAGACGTGACCCACCCAGCGCAGCTGGATCTTCAGCAGCATGGACTCGATGCTGTCGACCTCTGCCATCTCGAGTACTTCGACGTTAGGGATGAAAGCGCTCCAATGGATGTTGAGGATGGAGCGGAGACAACGCTGGTGGAAGCGTTCTAGGAGCCGTAGGTGATGCCGGTAGAGGACCCATGATTCGGAGCCGAACAGGAGTGTGGGTATGACAACGGCTCTGTATACGCTTATCTTTGTGAGGTTTTTCAGTTGGTTGTTTTTCCAGACTCTTTTGTGTAGTCTTCCAAAGGCGCTATTTGCCTTGGCGAGTCTGTTGTCTATCTCATTGTCGATCCTTGCATCTGATGAAATGGTGCAGCCGAGATAGGTAAACTGGTTGACCGTTTTGAGTTTTGTGTGCCCGATGGAGATGTGGGGGGACTGGTAGTCATGGTGGGGAGCTGGCTGATGGAGGACCTCAGTTTTCTTCAGGCTGACTTCCAGGCCAAACATTTTGGCAGTTTCAGCAAAGCAGGACGTCAAGCGCTTAAGAGCTGGCTCTGAATGCGCAACTAAAGCGGCATCGTCTGCAAAGAGTAGTTCACGGACACGTTTCTCTTGTGTCTTGGTGTGAGCTTGCAGGCGACTCAGATTGAAGAGACTGCCATCCGTGCGGTACCGGATGTAAACAGCGTCTTCATTGTTGGGGTCTTTCATGGCTTGGTTCAGCATCATGCTGAAGAAGATTGAAAAGAGGGTTGGTGCGAGAACACAGCCTTGCTTCACGCCATTGTTAATGGAGAAGGGTTCAGAGAGCTCACTGCTGTATCTGACCCGACCTTGTTGGTTTCCGTGCAGTTGGATAATCATGTTGAGGAACTTTGGGGGACATCCGATGCGCTCTAGTATTTGCCAAAGCCCTTTCCTGCTCACGGTGTCGAAGGCTTTGGTGAGGTCAACAAAGGTGATGTAGAGTCTTTTGTTTTGTTCTCTGCACTTTTCTTGGAGCTGTCTGAGGGCAAAGACCATGTCAGTAGTTCCTCTGTTTGCGCAAAAGCCGCACTGTGATTCTGGGAGAATATTCTCGGCGACACTAGGTATTATTCTATTTAGTAGAATCCTAGCGAAGATTTTGCCTGCAATGGAGAGCAGCGTGATTCCCCTGTAGTTTGAGCAGTCTGATTTCTCGCCTTTGTTTTTGTACAGGGTGATGATAGTGGCATCACGAAGGTCCTGAGGCAGTTTTCCTTGGTCCCAACAAAGCTTGAAAAACTCATGCAGTTTGGCATGCAGAGTTTTGCCGCCAGCCTTCCAGACCTCTGGGGGGATTCCATCCATACCTGCTGCTTTGCCACTCTTCAGTTGTTCGATTGCCTTATATGTCTCATCCTGAGTGAGGACTTCATCCAGCTCTAGCCTTAGGGGCTGTTGAGGGAGCTGGAGCAGGGCGGAATCTTGGACTGAGCGGTTGGCACTGAAAAGAGATTGGAAGTGTTCTGACCATCGGTTGAGGATGGAGATCTTGTCGCTGAGGAGGACTTTGCTGTCTGAGCTGTGCAGCGGGCTTTGGACTTGGGGTGAGGGGCCGTACACAGCCTTTAGAGCCTTGTAGAAACCCCTGAAGTCGCCAATGTCCGCGCTGAGCTGGGTTCGTTTGGCGAGGCTAGTCCACCACTCATTTTGGATCTCCCAGAATTTGCGCTGAAGATGGCTGCATGTGCGACGGAAGGCTTGTTTCTTCTCTGGACAGGATGGCTTTGTAAGGTGAGCCTGGTGGGCAGCTCGCTTCTTTGCCAGCAGCTCCTGGATTTCCTGGCTGTTTTCGTCAAACCAGTCCTTGTTTTTCCTGGAGGAGAAGCCCAGTACCTCTTCAGTGGATTGCAGTATGGTAGTCTTCAACTGATTCCAGAGGGTTTCAGGGGACGGGTCCGTGAGGCGGGTTGCATCGTCGAGCTTTGCTTTGAGGTTTGCCTGGAAGTTTCCTCTCGCTTTGTCTGACTGCAGGTTTCCAACATTGAACCTCTTTCTGGGGGCTTTACTGTTCCTGGGCTTTGGCTTGAAGTGAAGGTTGAGCTTGCAGCGAACCAGCCAGTGGTCAGTGTGGCATTCCGCGCTGGGCATGACCCTGGTGTGGAGCACATCTCGTGTGTCACTTTCTCGCACCAGGATGTGGTCCAGGAGGTGCCAGTGTTTGGATCGAGGATGCATCCAGGTAGTCTTCAGGCTGTCCCTCTGCTGAAAAAGGGTGTTTGTAATGACAAGCCACTGTTTGAGGCATACTGCATACCTAAATGTAACGTGACATTTGAGAGGCTCAGATTTTTCACATGTATAGAGAAAACAGAAAAAAGTATTGATTTGTATGTGACTGAATTGAGGAACAAAAGCAAAACATGTGAATTTGGTGGACTGAGTGACTCACTGATAAAATACAGACTGGTGTGTGGTAATCTAAGAGGAAGACTGCTAAGAGAGCAAAATCTGGATCTTGAAAAAGCCATAGCACTCTGTAGGGCTACAGAAACTGTAAAAACACAGGCAAAAGAGCTGTTCAGTGAAACTAGCTGCAATGTGGATGCAGTGAGGAAGAACAGACATAAACCATTTAACAAAAAGCGCACCAAAGTGGAAAGAGGCATGGTTGACGAACAAAAATGAAAGAGGCAATCGAAAGCAATGTTGTCGATTCGATACACAACACCTACCAAAAAATGTCCAGCATATGGTAAAACATGCTATATGTGCAACAAAAGCATCCATTATGCCCCTTGCTGTAAGAACCAAGTACAACAAAGCAAGGTTGATGTAGTAGATGAAAGGAAGATAGAGGAATTCTATGTAGATGTGAATGAAAACAAGAAAGAAAACAGACTCGATATTGAGATTAAAAGTGAATAACATATACATTTCAGTTAAATTGTATACTGGAGCACAAATTAATGTAATATCAGAGATTGATTAAAAAAAAATAAACCCAGATGTTGGAATCTAGGGGTTAAAACAGTATGAAATAAATGATTAATTAATAAGTGTATATTTACTGCATGGTTCAGGGAAAAAGGAATGTGATTAAGTGGCAATCACAGCAGGGAGCAAAGTTGGCTGAGCAAAATTGTCTCTCCAAAATACAGGGAGAGGAAATGCATAAAACAATTTAGGAGGAATGCTCAAACTAAATGAGGTGGTGAGTAGCACAGGAGACACAGGCCAGATCAGAACAAAGAATGGCCTGTAAGAAACAAAGGGAATGGAAAACAAGTCTAGGAGGAAGATTAAGGCAGGAGGAGGTGTTAAAGAGAACAGCAGAAATTGGCCAGACAAGAACAGAATGGTGATTAGAAATATCTGGGGATGAATTAATTTCTGATCAACACAATGGGATAGTCTGGCCTGGAGGATTAAGATGGGAGTGCTACACCCCAGATATCTGCAAAACAGGAGATGACTTGTGATAACCCTTATGCAAAAAGATCTAGCAAAGGAAGACAACTTTTGTTCTGTATGATAAGGTTGACCTATATAAACTGAACCAACTGGACAATAGGGGTCAGTCTTGGGGAGTAGCTCACTGTGCAAGTGACCTATGAACTAATGAGTGACCCAGAGCTCTGTTAAGTTTTATTCTTGTGCTGTGTAATAAATTGACTGTTGAACCGAATACCTTCTCCTATCACTTCATTCAAAGAACGCGCTGGACTCAGACCACACATAGACTAAATTAAGAGTAAGGTAAAGCCAGAGTCCAACAATTTGGTGACCCCGACGTGATGAAGATGGAGAAGTGACGGAAGAAAAAGATACGAAACACCGGTCGATTGTGGTGTGGTGATAACAACAAGTGACCATCCTACAAAGGAAGGTAAGCAGACGCCTGTTTTAACGAAGTTCTGCTATTGGCAAAGATAAATTGTGTGTTGTCACTACTCTGCAAAAGCCCTCGTTAAAGCCAAAGAATAAAACAAAAGGGGGTTGGAGTCCCCCTAGTAGAACGGGGTTAGAGTCCCCTGTAGTAGAAGGGGGTTGGAGTCCTCCTAGTAGAACGGGGTTGGAGTCCCCTGTAGTAGAAGGGGGTTGGAGTCCTCCTAGTAGAACGGGGTTGGAGTCCCCTGTAGTAAAAAGGGGGTTGGAGTCCTCCTAGTAGAAAGGGGGTTGGAGTCCTCCTAGTAGAACGGGGTTGGAGTCCCCTCGTAGCGATCTCGAGAGATAGCTTTAGACCCTTGGCCAAGTAGTATAAGGTGTATTGTGTTATAGTTATTTGTTTCTATAGTGTGTAATAAGTATTTGTTTAAGAATCGTGTACCATAGTAGTGTATAATAAGTATCCGTATAAGGTGTATTGTGTTATAGTTATTTGTTTCTATAGTGAGTAATAAGTATTTGTTTAAGAATCGTGTACCATAATAGTAATAAGTATCTGTATAAGGTGTTCGGCATTTAACTGTTTTTTCATGCACGCTGGTATTGTTGCTGTGTATATCACTGTATTACTCTCGATGTTTTAAGTACTTCTGAAAAAGGGGGCAGCAGAGGTTACAGATTGTACTGTTTTACAGGGTAGAGAGGGCATAGAGGCAAGGTATTTAGAATACGGATCAGGGAAACACAGTGGGGATAGGCAGTCACACAGTGAGGCATCAGTGTACACAGACTAACCGCAAAACAAACAATAGACACTTCACACAACCACGAGACACATAATCCCCCAGCTGGCTCTCTCTCTGATCATCCCTGAAGGGGAACACCTGTTTTCAGGGAGCTGCTGGTCATCTGGTGGTTATATAACGTGGGAAGGGACGAAGTAGATTGCAGGGTGTCAAAATCACGAAGTCTAAAGGGTTAAAGATCAGAACGGAGATGGAAGGAGTAAATAGGGATGTAGGGCAAGAGCTCGGGGGAGACAGAGGGGTTCCCCCATCTGTAAACCGACAGTGGGAGAAAACAAGGAATCAATTACTGGGAGGAGTACCGAAGGGAGAGGAGGTACAGGCTATGGCACGGTACGAACAGATATGGAGAGAGCTGCAGAATCAGGGGAAGGTTCCACGAGGGTTTGAAAAAATCCGGCTGGTACTGTACTTAGGAGAAGCAGAGAGGGAAGCAGCCAAGGAGGTACAGGAACATGAGGCAAAAGGACAAGGATCTATATGGAATAGAAGAAGGTTTAAACAACAGAGAGAAGTGAAGGAACAGAGAAGGGCAGATTTACACATTATGACATTGGCTTGCATGGCTGTGGAAGCGAACCTTCAACATGATATTAAACAGGGATCCCATAACACTAAGGAGAATACGGGGGAGGTGAAGCCGTCAGCCCCGTTATATCCAGAGTTACCGGAGACATTGCCACCACCTTATCCTATTCCCCAAATGCCAGCGATGCAGATAAGTGAGGGAATAGTGAATGTCACTGAGTTAACAGGTCCAGAACTACATGAGGCGAAGGAGAGACTGAAGAGAGTTGCACAGGAGAGAGTGGAGGAAACAAAAGAGTGGGTGCACGAAGTACAGAACGATAGATGTGCAGGAAGGAAAAATAGTAGGGGCTTGGGAAGTACAGATGAGAGAGAGCTGGGACAAGAGGAGAATAGGAAGGGAAATGACCCAGCGAGTGTCAGATGGGAACGGGAGAGAGAGCAGAACGAGGATACTGATCTAGCTAGTGTGAGTGTTGAGAATGAAGAGGAGGAACAGCCAGTCACGATCAGGGGAAGCATGATCACACATAGAAGACAGAGTCAGGATGACCCTCGTTCCCCTTTGGGATATGCGTTGCGGGACAGGGAGGAAGTACAGCTTCCAGAAAGGTATAGACAGATGCCGCTAATTTATAAGGGTCCGCAAATTGGGGAGAGGTATCAACCCTTCTCATTCACTGACATGAATTGTATTTTGGATAAAATGCCACCTCCGACTGAGGGAGGTGGAGCGTGGATGGGAAAGTTCTGCCAATATACGATGGGACATAAGATAGCCATAGGGGATTGGAGAGCATTATTGGGTAAACAGCTTGGGCTGTGGGAGATACAGCAGGTAGAAATGATCGCAGGAATCACTAGGTGCCTCGATGCCGAGCCATTTGCCAACCATGCTACGGCAATAGGAGGGGCAATGAGAGATAAGTTCCCCGTTTCCCCCGGTGTCATGCAGTCCCTGACCTTTTCCATAAAGGAGGATGAGGAGATCTCGACTTTTTTGAGTCAGTGTAGGGAGAGTTGGACTGATAAAGCAGGAGTACACCCAGCCACAGATCCCTTGCAGACTACACTCTTTAGGGCTGCAGTAACGAGTGGACTGCCAGCTGTAGTTAGGGAGGCATTAGAGAATAACCCTGATATTCCTGGCTGCTCGAGTGAGCAATGGGAAAAACATTTGACCCATCACATGAAACGTTACAGGGCTAAGCAAAAGGAGGACAAACATACTATGGAGTCGGCACAAGTGCAACTCCTTAAGCTTCAATTGGAAGAGGCTAGAAAGAAGGCAAACGAGGCAAAAAAGATTTCCTCAAAGGGTGCGAACCAGATGATTCAGCAGCCAATGCAGCCACCACAAGGGAATAATATGAGTTGGCACCCGGCCCCATATTGGGCACCGGGTCCCACCTATGTGGCCAGAATGGGAGGTCCAATGGGGGGATTCCGAGTAAGAGGGAGAGGTCGGGGTGCTCCACGAATGCAGCCAGCCGTATGTTTTGTATGCGGTCAGCCAGGACACTGGAAGAGAGACTGCCCCCTGGCTTGGGATCCTCGGGACACTGGGGGAAGGGGATATGGACCACCACAAAATGAGCATTGGGTCCAGTCCCAGAGATCGTCAGTGCCACCCCCGGTACATCAGGCACCCCATGCGGCTTTAGCTCCAAAGAGACAATTCCCTTTGCTGACAGAGGAGGAGCAATATTGCCCACAGTGACGGAGCCCGAGCACCCACGAGCAGGCTAGGTTGGCAGACCCTTTCCTGCAGATTAAAGTTATGGACATGGAAGTATCCTTTTTAGTGGATACGGGAGCCAGATTTTCAACACTCACTGGCACTGAATTTCAAGATAAAACATCATCCTCTAGCGTCCAGCTGATAGGGTTCTCGGGTACACCAGAAAATCTGCCGTTTTCTACACCACTAGTCACTTCTGTGGCAGGACAGACTTTTACACATCAATACATTTTGTCAGCCAGGTGCCCTACCAATCTCTTGGGCAGAGACCTGTTGGTCAAGTGCGGAGCATCGATCCTTTATGGACCCAGCGGAATAGAGGTCACATTTCCAAATGGATATTCTATGAGCTGTTCAGTAACTACACTGCATTCCAGTTCTCAGATGTTGTTGGCGGCAGCTGGAGGATCCGCGTCTGAGGGACAATGGGCTGACATTTACTGGGGGCTGCTGCAACCTGAGGACCCACAGAAGGGAGGGCTGCTAAAACTTTATAATCAATGGAAGCCGTGGATCCAGATGCTACACCCGTATACCCCTCCCTCGGACCCTCCCCATATGACCCTCTTTTACGATAGGGATGGGGATGAAATGTATCAGCATGCCTTTTATGAAGAGGTAGAGGGCAGGCAATGGGAAATTAATTCGGACTACATAGTGATAGGAAAGGAGGGAGTGGCCGCTGCGGTGGCACTGACATCTGAACAGCTGGAATGGTATGAGATGGCAGGTGAGGCCATTCCTCATGTCACCCTTGCAATTGGCACTACTCATCAGGCAAAAGATTTGGGACCGATGTGTCGGAACTTGAAGTCCCTAAGGGACTGGTCTGACACCCAAATACCGACAGTGCAGTTCTCCTCATCTGGTCAGGCATACAGAATTTTGTCTCCGACACATGATCAAGTCCTCCTTGAGCATAGACAGATTGAACGCTTTCATGGTAGAGAGAAGATGGATCACCCCGACTCGGCCCCTATGCTAGATTCTCTCCCTGAGAACCTATGGTCAGTGGGATCAGCAGATGTGGGTTTTTGTCAGCAGGTTGATCCCATAACCTTCGAACTGTCAGATTACACCCCTATTTGGCAGATGCAGTATCCCCACAAACCTGAAGCTGAGGAAGGTTTGGCAAAGACCATTGATGGCCTTATGTATTCAGGTGTGTTGGAACATTCGCGTTCTAGTTGGAATACACCCATTTTACCGGTTCCTAAACAAGACACGGGCAAATATCGGATGGCCCATGACTTAAGGCGCATCAATGGTATTGTGAGTACACCCACAGTTCCAGTACCAAACCCATATACTGCCATGACTGCTTTAACCCCCAACCACAAGTGGTTCTCTTGCATAGATTTAGCGAATGCTTTCTTTTGCTTGCCGCTGGCAGAACCATTAAGAGATGTGTTTTCGTTCACGTATAGAGGTAGAAAGTTGCGGTATACTAGGCTTCCACAGGGCTTTATTTTATCTCCAGGGATTTTCAATCAGGTGTTGAAAGAACAGCTGGGGGGGCTAGCACTGCCAGGTGGGGTAGTTCTGATCCAGTATGTAGATGACATCCTATTAGCAGCACCTGATCATGCTTCCTGTTTGGAGGCCACCTGTCTCCTGCTAGTGCAGCTGTTTAAGGCAGGCTTTAAAGTCTCTCGCTCAAAGCTGCAATGCTGCAGGCAGGTGGTCACCTTTTTAGGGAGAATGGTCTCAGCGAAAGGCACAGGGATTTCCCCTGCACATCGAACAGCGATACTACATCATACAAAACCAAAGACAGTTAAAGAGATGCTTTCGTTTTTGGGTTTGTCAGGTTATAGTAGGCAGTTTATCCCATCGTATGGTGAATTGACACATCCACTGCGAACTTTGGTGAATGAGCAGGGGATGAGGAACCTGGGAGCTACACTGGATTGGACTGCACAGGCTGAGATGAGTTTTATTCTATTGAAGCAAGCTCTTACAACAGCTACAGATTTGGCGATTCCAAATTATAAACTACCTTTCTTTTTGGATGTTTCTGAAAAAGCACACACAATTGATGGTGTTCTTTTTCAGAAAAAAGGGGGTGGAAGATGTGTGCTTATGTATGTGAGTATCACACTAGACCCAACGGAAGACAGACACCCACCATGTACGAGACATGCAGCGGGAGTAGCAAAGATTTTACAAAAGGTGGCACACATAGTAATGGGACATGGCCTGACGGTATTAACAACACATAGCATTGTAGCATTTGTGAGCTCGACAGCATTTACAATGACTTCACTAAGGCAGACGAGACTAGAAAAGATCCTGAATGCTCCAAATGTTACATTTACCCATGAAGGCATTAACATGGCAGACAATATGGGAGAGGGAGAACCACACTGTTGTGAGAAGAGGGTAGTGAAGGATATTAAAATAAGACATGACTTACAGGCTACACCCTTAAGAGAACCAGATGAAACCTTGTTTATAGATGGGTGTTGTTACAGACACCCCACAGATGGATTGAAAGCTGCCTATGCGGTGGTACGAAAAACTACAGGAGGATTTGAAGAAATCATTACAGGGACAGTGAGAGGAAAGGAGTCAGCACAACTCGCAGAACTACAGGGAATGATAGCAGCATTAGAATGGGCAGAAGGGAAGGAGGTGAATATATATACAGACTCGGCATATGTGGTAGGGACAATTCAGGTCGAACTTAGTCAATGGATTAGAAGTGGGTTTTTAACAGCAGCAAGGACCCCAATTAAACACGAGAAGGACGATAGGAAACTGGCTGAGGCTCTCCTGAAACCAAGGGCATTAGCAGTTCTTAAATGTAAAGGACATGATAGAACAGATACGATGGTGGCTCGGGGAAATCAGGAAGCGGACATGGCCGCTAAAAGGGCAGCAGGATACGGCCCTCAGTTTATTATGATACAGGCAGACAGAACAGCACATGACTTATTACCACCGTGTAGGGTAGAAGTAATAGTACAGGAACAAGCAAAGGCATCACCTCAGGAAAGGATGGTATGGGAGGAAAGGGGGGCAACCAAGGATCAAGGACTATGGAGATCGATAGACGGGAGGCCAGTTTTACCATCTGGACTCATGAAACCCCTCCTCGAGGAGGCGCATGGGCTAACACACTGTGGAAAGAAGCAGATGATAAGGTACTTGATACATTGGTGGCACCCCTTCCTGCCGGCGATGGTGGAGAACCATATTAGAGAGTGTGATGTATGTATAGCTTTCAATGTAAAGGCGACTGTAAAGCCACATGAAGGTCAGTTCCCTCTACCTAAGTTACCAGGGCAGGAAATCGTACTGGATTATACGGACATGATTGAGAGGGTAAGTGGCTATCGATACCTCTTAGTAGCAGTAGATGTGTTCACAGGGTGGCTGGAGGCAATCCCTGCCAAAAGAGAAGATGCAAGGACAGTATGTAAATTCCTGATCAACCAGTATATTCCGAGACACGGATTCCCTAGAAAAATCAGGTCTGATAATGGAAGTCATTTTAAGAATAATAATCTACAGGAGGTAGAAGCAATGTTGGGATTGAAACATGCCTTTGGAACGGTGTACCATCCGCAATCCCAAGGGAAAGTGGAGAGGATGAACCAAACAATAAAAAGTAAGATCGGGAAAGTACAGGCACGGACCAAACTAAATTGGGTGGATGCGTTGCCTCTGGCATTAATGTCAGTAAGGAGTTCGGTAAGTTCTGTGACAGGATTTACTCCATATGAACTACAAACAGGGCACCAGTTTCCAGGACCGGGAGCCGGAATTCAGACAACGAAGAATGAGGTAAGCTCTATGGGATGCAAGCTTTATTATGAAAAACTAACGGCTCTGGTGTCAGATTTTTCACAACAGGTCACAAGTCCCAACAGAGAAGGGGAAACACCGATACCTTCAGTCGCGGAGTGGGTTCTGCTAAAGGTCATCAAAAGAAAGTGGTCGGAGCCCAGGTGGACAGGACCCTACAGAGTGGTGGAGAGGACGTCCCACGCGGTTCGACTACAAGGAAAAGGCGAGACGTGGTATCATTGGAGTCAGTGTGCAGCAACGGACCCACCGACACGGACACTGGAACAGATTCGAACGGAGGTGACTGAGAACCTGTGAAGCAACCACGGACTAAGAACACTTAACGTCCCTTTTTAAAGAGACTATTGGACTACGGTGACTGTGTATCAGTGGTTGACGAAACAATCGATTTATTGGCATCAAAACAATGAAGTGTGATGGACACTATGTGGGGACTATGGGTGATGTTGTTCCTAGCCCTTGAAGCATCTGGAGAAGGAAACGACTGTACAAAGTGTTTGTGGTCAGCCTGGGAGGCCCATAACGAACCGAAACAGTACTTTGCGGATTGGACTGATGTTCCTGAACACTGTTGGGGCCCCCATTGGACTGAAGTGTGTTTATAATGGCCAAGTTTGTGAGGTTAAGTTTAACAAGGGGTTGGAGATGCCGGCCCTTACAATAACTCCTGAGGTCTCGGTCTGATAAGGGAACAGGTGGTTGGTCTCATTTTCATGAGACCAAAAGGGGGACTGTTGGAATCTAGGGGTTAAAACAGTATGAAATAAATGATTAATTAATAAGTGTATATTTACTGCATGGTTCAGGGAAAAAGGAATGTGATTAAGTGGCAATCACAGCAGGGAGCAAAGTTGGCTGAGCAAAATTGTCTCTCCAAAATACAGGGAGAGGAAATGCATAAAACAATTTAGGAGGAATGCTCAAACTAAATGAGGTGGTGAGTAGCACAGGAGACACAGGCCAGATCAGAACAAAGAATGGCCTGTAAGAAACAAAGGGAATGGAAAACAAGTCTAGGAGGAAGATTAAGGCAGGAGGAGGTGTTAAAGAGAACAGCAGAAATTGGCCAGACAAGAACAGAATGGTGATTAGAAATATCTGGGGATGAATTAATTTCTGATCAACACAACGGGATAGTCTGGCCTGGAGGATTAAGATGGGAGTGCTACACCCCAGATATCTGCAAAACAGGAGATGACTTGTGATAACCCTTATGCAAAAAGATCTAGCAAAGGAAGACAACTTTTGTTCTGTATGATAAGGTTGACCTATATAAACTGAACCAACTGGACAATAGGGGTCAGTCTTGGGGAGTAGCTCACTGTGCAAGTGACCTATGAACTAATGAGTGACCCAGAGCTCTGTTAAGTTTTATTCTTGTGCTGTGTAATAAATTGACTGTTGAACCGAATACCTTCTCCTATCACTTCATTCAAAGAACGCGCTGGACTCAGACTACACATAGACTAAATTAAGAGTAAGTTAAAGCCAGAGTCCAACACAGACCAAAGATAAATGGAACAAAAGTGAAAGTGACAGGATATTCAGGTACTGATATACCAGTGCAAGGAGAATGCATGGTCAACGTGAAACACAAGGACAGAGAATATATGCAAGCATCAATTATGGTACCAAAGGATGTACAGAAAATGCTAGGTTTAACAGCCTGTGAGACACTGAACCTAGTAAAAAGTGTCCTCGCTGTGGAAAGCAAAGGAGAGACAATCTATGATGAACTCATGAAGGAGTACAATGACCTAATACAGGGTCTAGGCTGCCTTCCAGGAGAACACACAATGAGAGTGGATAAACATGTGCCACCGATAATACAGCCATGCAGAAAAGTTCCATTTGAGGATTTGGACAGGATGGAAAGCCTGAATATGATTCAGAAAATGGAGTGGATGATTTCACTCCGATGGAGTGGGTGAGTTCACTCGTCGTTGTGAACAAAAAAAATGGAAAGCTTAGAATTTGCCTGGATCCAAGAGATCTAAATAGAGCAATAAAGAGAGAACACTAAGCTTCCAATGCATGAAGAAATCATGTTACAGTTTGCAAATTCAAAGTTTTTCAGCAAGTTAGATGCATCATCAGGATTTTGGCAGTTGAAATTGGATGAAGCAAGTTCAAGACTGTACACGTTCAATAGTCCATTTGGCAGATACAAATTCCTAAGGTGACCATTCGGAATTGCCTTAGCTCCTAAAGTGTATCACAAAAGTATCCATATGGTCTATGAGCACCTGGACGGATGCCTCAATGGATGACAGCATAGTTTGGGGAACCACGAGAATGGAGCATGATGAGAGACTAAGGAAAGTGCTGGAAGCAACAAGAAAACAAACCTGAAGCTGAACAGAGAGAAATGCCAGCTTGGGGGTGACAGAACTATCCTTTGTAGGAGATATTATTGGCAGTGATGGCATCAGACCAGATCCCAGAAAGGTGTCCACAATTGGGAACATGCCAAGGCCACAATGCAAAAATGACACACAGAGGTTTAATGGAATGGTCAACTATATGGGTAAACTCATATCCAACCTCTCAGAAAAGATGGCTCCATTGAGAAGACTAACAGAAAAGAACATTGAATGGGAGTGGGATCATGAGAATGAAAAGTCATGGAGGGAACTAAAGAAACTGCTCACAGGGGAACCAGTTCTGAGGTTTTATGACCCAATGAGACCCATCAAGATATCATCAGACACATCACATAGTGGGCTTGGTGTAGTTCTTCTGCAAAAATATGATGACTGGCAACCCATTGTGTATGCATCACGCTCAAAGGCAGATGCGGATACGCAATATGCTCAAATTGAAAAGGAGCTGCTCAGCGTCAGTGTGTGTCAGGATGAACGATCAGTGTAGAGACTGACCAGAAGCCCTTGATTGCATTGTTCCAAAAGCCATTAAAGGAATGTCCACTTAGAATACAAAGAATGATGATTAGGCTGAAACGTTACACACTGAATGTAGCGTCCACTCTGGGTTAGCTAACGTACACAGCAGACACGTTTTCAAGAGCTGTTGACACGAGAAAGCCCAAAAACACCAAAATGGAGGAAGACGTAAAGGCCTTTGTGGACAAGATCACAAGTGCACTGCCCATATCAGATGCAAAAATGGAGCTCATAAAGTCAGAGTAGAACAAAGATGAAACACTGAGACAACTGAGAAAATAACATCTTGGATGGATGGCCCAACATGAAGCAGGACAGTTCACCTGACATTTCAAAATACTGGAACTGCAGGGCGGAACTATCAGTGGTTGAAGACATCATCTACAAAGGAAAAAAAAATCCTTATCCCAGAGAGTCTGAGAAAAGAGATGCTAAAAAGGATCCATGGAGGACATCTCGGAATCGAAAAGTGTAAGAGTGCACGAGAGGTGATGTACTGGCCGAGAATCAACAATAATATAACAAATGAAGTGTCAAACTGTACAATATGCTGGAAATATCAAGCAAACAATCCTGCAGAACCACTAAAGCCATACCCAGCACCACACAGACCTTCCCAGAAGTAGGCGCTGACCTATTCAAATGTTAAGGGAAGGACTATCTTGTAGTCACAGACCATTATTCCCTGTATCCAAAGGTGTGTAAACTGAACACCACCACTGCAGATACTGTAATAACAGGTATGAAAGCCATATTCTATAGACACAGACCCCAGTTTTTCAATTCAAAGTTTCAACAGTTTTCCAAAGACTGGGACTTTGTACACACCACGTCAAGTCCTAATTTTCCACAGTTCAATGGTCTAGTGGAAAAATCAGTAAAGACAGTGAAAAGACTGATGTACAAGGCAAAAGACAGTGGAACAGACTTCTACCAGATTATGCTAATATACCACACAACACCGCTTGAGTGTGGTATGTCACCAGCACAACTCCTTATGGGACGTAGACTAAAATCAAACCTACCCATTCAGGAGAACCTCCTAAAAACAAAGGAGGGGGAGGAAATGAAGATATTCAAAGAACAACAGAAAGAAAAGCAAAAGTATTACTTTGAAAGAGGAACAAAAAACTTACTGTAACTCTACACTGGTGACCAAGTAAGGCTAAAAGACAAAACAAATTTATGGACTCAGAAGGGAACTGTCCTGAGTGAAGTCCAACCAAGATCATAGACCATTCAGACAGATGAAGGAGTTGTTCTGCAAAGAAATTGTCGATATCTTCAAATGGGACCAGCCACAGTAGATGGAAAGACGGGTACTGTTGAACAATCTGAATACACAGATGAGAAGACATTGTCTGTGGCAACAATTCAGATTCAAGGACAATCAAGCAGGAGATCGTCATGAAACATGAATCCTCCTAAGAGACTCATTGAGCAAATTTAAAAACTCCTATTATTGAATGAAGTAGTGCTAACTTATTCGTGCTTCAAGTTTTAGTGTATGTAAACGTGAACACACAAAACAAGTTTGAAAAATATTAACAAAGTTGATAATAATGAAAATGCAAGTTCCTGGTGTTAAAATTAAAATTGCAGAGTTATAGAAAAAAAACTGAAACAATGAGTTAATTCAATAAAAGGGATTAGAATTGGGTTAGCTGTTAGGTTACATGCATTTTACAAGCAGAACAATTCCTTGCAAAGTCCAAGGGCAGGTGCAAATAGAAGGCCTGTTTGGGGTGTCCAACAAGCAATAACCATCTCTCTATAACCCTCCACAAATTTCCTTCTGGTAATTCTAAGTAAAGCACTGAAGTTTGCTTGAATGTAATGATTGATTCTGTGCACAGGATTGAAGATTACTGGAAACTGTAGCCGTGAAAATCTGGACAGTGGAAGACTTGCCAGTAAAGAGGACTTTATTGAAAACACGTTACACACACTTGTGCTTAGATTGGGTTAGGGTGAGGGATTGTACAAATAACGTATTGATAAGTTGAGTGTTGATCTTGTTGTTCGATACTCAGAGAATTAAACTAATTTTGTTTAAGGAACCATTGATTTGGTGTATTTCCATTGATGATGGTATATGGGGTTCACTGAACCCGTAACAAAACATGTTAGTTAAAAGTAAGTTACCCCCTCCATAAATCTTCGTCCGCGAAGCCAAGCCAAAGAAAAGAGACTTTTGTTTTAAGAAAGGGAGATGTAATGATGGAGATCATGGTTACATTTATTACTAACAAGGTCTTAAGTGATCAAGTGTTCAATGCAACTTTCTTCTTTTTCTTTGGCTTGGCTTCGCGGACGAAGATTTATGGAGGGGTATGTCCACGTCTGCTGCAGGCTCGTTGGTTACTGACAAGTCTGATGTGGGACAGGCAGGCACGGTTGCAGCGGTTGCAAAGGAAAATTGGTTGGTTGGGGTTGGGTGTTGGGTTTTTCCTCCTTTGTCTTTTGTCAGAGAGGTGGACTCTGCGGTCTTCTTCAAAGAAGGTTGCTGCCCGCCGAACTGTGAGGTGCCAAGATGCACGGTTGGAGGTGATATCAGCCCACTGGCGGTGGTTAATGTGGCAGGCACCAAGAGATTTCTTTAAGCAGTCCTTGTACCTCTTCTTTGGTGCACCTCTGTCTCAATGGCCAGTGGAGAGCTCGCCATAGAACACGATCTTGGGAAGGCGATGGTCCAATGTCTTAAATATATAGTTCCTGTTTGATTATACTTGGCTGCCACCAGGGACTGACACAAAGCAAGAGAGTACTGTTGGAGAGATCTGTAATGGAGGCTGCAGCCTCATGGGCTGTTTACCAACTTTAAAGTAAAAACTTTTTCCTTCATCTTTGTGTTTTCTAAGAACTCACACATACGAACACAAATGACACCAATTAACCTACAAATCCTGTTCATTTTTGGAGGGTGGGAGGAAACCAGAGCACCCAGAGGAAACCCACATAGACAAAGGGAGAACATACAAACTCCTCACAGATAGCAGCGGATTCAAACCCAGGTTATTAATGCTGTAGTAATATTGCGATAACCATTACACTAACTGTGCTGCCTTTATTATCAACTGTTTCTGGTAGCTGAGAGAAGTCTAACTGACAACAGGCGCATGGCAACCAATAATCAAAAATTATTCCATTGAATGATTATGCAGACTCAACGGTTCCTATTTTGTAATGTCTTATGCAAATCTAAATAGGTCATATGCATTAAATGGTAGGCTATTGAGATGTCCAGAGCAACAAAGGGATTTAGAAGTGAGGTAAATAGTACCCTCAAGGCTGATACTCAGGTAGATGGTGTGGTGAAGAAGGCATTTGGAAAGTTGGCCTTCATAAATCGGAGTATTGAATTCAAGAGTAGGGAGGTTATGATGAAATTGTACAAGGTATTGGTGAGGCCAAATTTGGAGTACTGTGTACAGTTTAGGTCACCAAATTATAGGAAAGATATAAACAAAATAGAGAGAGTACAGAGAAGGTTCACGAGAATGTTGACAGGATTTCAAGGTTTGAGTTACAGGGAAAGGTTGTGTAGACTAGGGCTTTTTTCTCTGGAGTGTAGAAGATTGAGGGGGGACTTGAATGAGGTGTTTAAGATTTTAAAAGGGACAGACAGAGTAAATGTGGATAGGCTTTTTCAATTAAGAGTGGGGGAGATTCAAACTAGAGGGCATGGCTTAAGATTGAAGGGGGAAAATTATAAGGGGGACATGAGGGGAAATTTCTTTACGCAAAGGGTGGTAGGGATGTGGAATGAGCTTCCGACAGACGTGGTCGAGGCGGGATCATTGGTTACATTTAAGGAAAGACTGCATAGTTACGTGGATAGGAGAGGACTGGAGGTGTATGGACCGGGTGCTGGTCAGTGGGACTAGGAGGGTGGGGATTTGTTACGGCATGGACTAGTAGGGCCGAACTGGCCTGTCCTGTGCTGTAAGTGGTTATATGGTTATATGGTTAACATTTCTATACTTGAAAAACACAATTCAGATTCTTTCATTTTGAATTCATAAACATTATAATTACTCTTTATTTTTCCAGTTCCCTTTTGAAACCAATAGGTAGCCTCCAAATCCATCTTCTCTCATACTCAGGTCCACTCAATTCCCCATCCTTCCTAAATAACTGAAGTGATACAACAGATTCAAATCCAACTGTTGAAGCAGAAGTGTTTGGAAAGCCATAACAATTAACAAAAAAATTCAGCAAGGCAGGCATGGAGAGAAATGGTCAGTCAGCAGGTCAGGTCAAGGGTAATCTGTCCAACCTGTTGAGTCACTCCAGCATCTCATTGCTTGCTCAAGATTAAATCGTCTAGGATTAAATTCGCTCGAGTTCAGAAGAATGAGAGGAGATCTTATAGAAACATATAGGATTATGAAGGGTATGGATAGGATTGATGTAGGAAGGTTTTTTGAGCTGGCCGGGGAAACTAAAACCAGAGCCCACACAGTCTCAAGATTCAGGGGAGTAGATTTAGGACAGAGATGAGGAAAAATAGTTTTTCCCAGAGAGTAGTGAATGTTTGGAATTCTCTGACCAGGGAAGTGGTTGAAGCTGCCTCATTAAACATATTTAAAATTTGGTTAGATAAATTTTTACATGATAGAGGAATTATGGAATATGGAGAGAAGGCAGGGAGGTGGAGTTAGGTCATAAATGAGATCAGCCATGATCGTATTGAATGGTGGAGTAGGCTCGATGGGCCATTTTTGGCCTACTCCTGTTCCTACTTCCTATGTTCCTATGTTCCTATGTTCATGGTTCCAGCATCTTCAGTCTTCAACTGTCTGAGGATCTTTGGTGAGGAGGAAATAAAACTATAAACCTTACTTCTCCCTCCTGGCCACTCCCTTAGGATGATTTGTTTCCACTCTGGTTTATGGGTTTTGATGCTAATGTGGGAACGGGAGACTCTGCCACAGACGGACAGGATGGATGGTTATCATTTATGGGCTGGTGCATTCCTTCCTTTATCGTCAGACACCTCCCTGTGCTCCTGAAACATGGATGAAGTTCTCAACACCGTTCTGAGTGTTCCTTCTGCATTGACCGCTCACCATTCTTGTTCTATCAACTTTATTCCTTGGACCTGAAGGTTTTTCTTCTATTTCCTTTTTCCATGGATCTAAAATATAGAAAGATTTTAGTTTAAAATTCAAGAGGTTTATTAAATTCACAAGACCCTTTTAACAGAACTTGCAATTGCTCTGCAAATTCTGCAAGAACTGCATCACTGAATATTCTGTGATCTGGACGATCTAAATTCAACAGCCTTAAACATGTGGGTGTTAAGCCCTTTTAAAAAGCTTAATAAGTAAAATCTTTTGCTGAGTTAATCCATGGTGTCAGATGTTATACATAATAGTGACTTGCACTGTTTACCAAGATTTAAATTTAGCAGGCGATGTTAAATCATGTGTGAGAACAATTAAAAGAGGATTTAAAATTCAGGATAAATACTTCCTTACCCAAATAAATCTCTCTCGACTTGACTCTAGTCTCCTCAGTTATGGGCCGGTGCACATCGTAGCACGCACAGTTTCAATGCATATACGGAAGGGTGGAAAAAATGAATGACTTTAATCTCACCCACTTTGTGTATAAGAATGAGCTCTTTTAGTTTGGACTGTCCTCTAAGGTTGAGTGTAACTTCCTCCCATTTTACTTCAATTTCCTGAGGTGACCGACGAGGCCAAAATAAGATTCAGAGGCGGGGAGGAGCCAAGTACTGAGCCAGTAGGTCGTATGTTCAAGCTTTCTTTTATTGTTGCATACACAAAAATATACAATAAAGTTTCTTCTTTATCTACCTTCTAAAGCCTCACAAATACAGACAAAGACAAGAAAGAGAAGCATTAGTGAGTCCTTCATAGAAGCTGAGCTATGTTGTATTCCACTGATTCTAGTGTATATGTTGGGCTTCCACATGATTCAGGTGCTGCCTGACCAGGTGAGTGACTCCATCTTGTTCTATTTTTTTTTTCAGATTTCCGGCATCTGCAGCTTTTTTTCTCTCGCTTTTCATTTACAGTTCATTGCAGTTCCTGAGCTTGTATTCTATGTCATTACAGATTAATCATGAGAGCACAGGACAGTACAGAACAGGAACAGGCCTTTCAGACTGCAACATCTGCACTGAACTGACTTAAACCCATTCCAACTGCTTCCAAATGGTCTACATCCCTGTCCATTCATGTGCCTGTCTAAGTGCCTCTTAAATGTTGCCATCATATCTGCTTCCACCACTATAGAGTTTATACTTCCCAGACCACATTCTGGTGAACCTCCTCTGCACTCTGTCCAAAGCCACCACATCCTTCTTGAGAGGTGATCATTAGAACTGCATAGAACACCAAATGTGGCCCAACCAAAGTTTGATACAGCTGCAACATGACGACCCAACGTTTACACCCATCACCCTGAATGCCGCATGCATTCCTCAACACCCTTTCTACTTCTGTTGCCATTTGGGTTTTGATCAGACGAGGAAAAAGCTGTGACGCTATGAAATAGAGAAGAAGCAGTAAGGAAATGGTTGCTAGCTTGATTGCGAGGAGGAGGAGGATTGTCCAGTTGTTTCTGGGAAGGTGTCGCCATTTTAGGAGGGATCCATGGAAACTTCTTCACCAGCTGCAGAT
This sequence comes from Narcine bancroftii, assembly GCF_036971445.1. Taxonomy (NCBI): domain Eukaryota; kingdom Metazoa; phylum Chordata; class Chondrichthyes; order Torpediniformes; family Narcinidae; genus Narcine; species Narcine bancroftii. The sequence goes on from NC_091471.1 coordinate 23,367,668, forward strand.
ATATACAGTATACGTAGAAGATGCCCCAGATACCATGATCCCATTCCCTGCGCCGGAGTCTGACTGTGTGAACTCTGCACAGATCTGGAATTACAAGTGCAATCTAGATATATACTGAAACAGCTTGCTGCACTTTGAGCAAGATTTCCATAAAGAGTTTGCTGCAAATTGTTCGTTATAATGACTGTTGAACCATTCAATCAGCAAATTCATGTGGAGAAAATAACAACCACAGTTCTTTCTAGCTAATGGATTTTATAAAATGTGACTTTTCAAGGACATGGTTTTGCTATAAAGAGAACATAACCAGTAAGGTGACTGAATGTAAAAGTTCACTGGGGTAGTATAACTAGTTAATACAACTTACACAATCAGTTCCAAATTTCTGGGTATAATTACTACGGGATCGGTTAATGCAGTGTAAAACACTAATGAATAGTTAACACTACCTAATTGATTGGCTATTATTTTTTGTTTTACTGCAGACCTAGTTAACACTGTAGACATTGTTCGCACAGGATAAATGCACAGCATTATAAAATGTAATATGTAATATAGAAAAAAAGAGGTATATCTGTTTATTTCCCTGTAACCAAAATGTGCTAGATCTGTTCATACCTATAGAACAACTAAAAATTATTCTGAGACTATGAAAAAGTAGGGATGGCAAGATAAAGTTGTATAAGAACAAAGGTGAGACCAAATTTGGTGTATCGTGTGCAGTTTTGGGCATGTGCCTACAGAGGAAATCAATATGATTGAAAAGTGCTGAGAAAATTTATAATGATGTTGTCTGGGACTTGAGCTGAGTTACAGGGAAAGGTTGAATTGGCTGAGACTTATTTCCCTGGACCATGGAAGAATGAGGAGTGATTTGATACAGGTTCACAAAATTATGGGAAATAGATTTTTTTTCCATTGAGCATTGAGCATGGGTTAAGGCTCCAAGGTGACATGTTTAAGGGGAACATTTGGGGGGGAAATATTTTCATGCAGAGTGGTGGGAGTTTGGAATGAGCTGTCAGCTGAAGTGGAGGACGCAGGTTTGTTTTCAACATTTAAGACAAATTTGGATAGGCACATGAATGGGAGGAGTCTGAAAGGTGATGGTACAGGTGCAGGTCAATGGGACTCGGTAGAATAATAGTTTCGCATGAAGAAGATGGGCTGCAGGGTCTGTTTCTGTGCTGTAGTGCTCTGTTCTAGAAATGCACATTTGTTCTTTTGCCATTGTTTTGCTTATAATGGAAATTATGACATGTCAGAAAAAGAGGCCATTCAGTCCATTGTGCAGTTGGCAGCTCATTAAAAGATTTGCCAGGCAATTCCCACACATTTGTTCTTCCCAACCTCTGAAAATATGTCTGGCCAGTGCTTCCAGAAGGGAATGTGGTTCCAGATCAACGCAGTCACATTGGGCACCAGTGAGCACAGTTGCTGCATTGCCATAAAGACTGTTTTACCAGCAATATTTTGATTCATTCCTCACATTAAAGAAGGTCCTTGAGGCTGTTAGAGGTCAACTAACACATCATCAGGACGGGTTGTGAGTTCTGAGTTCAGCCTGTTGAAAAACCCTTCCTCTAAGTAGCATATGAGTCAAGACTCTTTTCAGTTGTTTCATCCGTGACGACGTAAAATCAAAAGTGGTGATGTTTGCTCATGATGACTCAATATGACATGAGAGTTTAGTGTTATATACAGGGGCAGCATGGTTAACGTAGGACTTAGTACAATTCTTCTGCAGTGCCAGTGACCGGGATGGGGTTTGAATCCTGCGCTGTCTGTAAGGAGTTTGTACGTGTTTGCATGTCTGCGTGGGCTTCCTCTGGCTGCTATGCTTTCCTTCCACCTTTCAAAAACTTAACCGGGGTGTGTAGGCCAATTGGGTGTAATTGGGCAACATGGGCTGAATGTTAAATTATAAATAAAAGCTTTAAAAGTACAATGTACAGATGCACTGACATTATTTCTTGCTGCAGCCACAGAGAACTAAGTTAAGATAACTTGGCATAATGTCATAATTCTATTTCAGTTACAATTCCTTAACAAAGAAAGCAATGTCCACCTTCATGGGTCTGATAAGTGACAAGTGACATAGCTGTCAAAAGTACCAGACAATGAGAATTTACAAACAAAAAAATCGAGTCACTGACCCATGCCATTCATTTGTTTCATCATTAAGGGGTCACCAAACATTGACATCCTGGCCGTCATTGGCAAGAAATTCAGCTGAAACAGCACTTAAATATCACAGCCATTCACCGAGGTCCCAAGCCCTTACAACCAATTACAAGGCATTTACAATTTACAACGCTTGAGTGAGTACTGTACAAGAAGGTTGTCCCCATCCAGGACAAACAGTCCTTCCAAGTCAAGCCACACATCACCTGTAAATCTGTTGTGGTCGTTTACTGCATCCGGTCTCCTGTTATGATCTCCGCTACATAGGGGAGACGGGATGCAGACTGGGAGATAGTTTCATTGAGCACCTTCACGCTGTTCAGTGCAACAGCAAGGATTCCCCAGTGTTCAACCACTTCAGTTTGAGATCTCATTCCCACACTGACGCGTCTCTCCATAGCCTCATGTACTGCCAGGTTGAGGCCAAAAGGAACAGCAGCTTATCTCCAACCAGAAAGCATCCATATTGACTTCTGCAATGTCCAGTAACTCCCCCTCCCCTTTCTCTTTTTTCTTCCCCACTTGTTTTCCCTCATCCCTCTGTCTTCCATCCTCTTCCCCTTCCACCATGTACACCTTCCTTCCTTCAGCTCCTCATCCTTTCACTTTCTTTTTCCAAACAGAGAGCATCTTTCTCTGTCTCCTGCCTCCTCTCATGTCACCTCTGAGCTTCTTTCTTTTCTTCCCCCTCCCACCTCCATTCATCTCTGTAAGTAGGTGCTCTTCCCCATTTCCCCTTCACCCCCTTCCCACTTTCTTTGCCCAATCTTTGGCATTCCTGATGAAGAATTCAGGCCCACAACGTCAACTGCCCATTGCATTCCATGGATGCACATTATCCGCCAAGTTCTTTTCTATTCATCTTTGTGCGTTTTTACAAATCACCTTATTTGATCGGTGCATTGTCTATCACTTTCCAACACTGGCTCTCAAAACACTTCGTAAATACTCACATATCCTTCTCCTACATCATCTTTCAAACTCATCACCTCTGCTACCTAGAGGGACAAAGACTTTCAGCTCATGGGAACACCACTTCCTGCATACACCCCTGCAAATCTCACATTTTAAATTAGAAATTCTGAATCCAAATCAGAATTTTTTGACATGAAAGACCATGAATGGTAGCATCACAGTGTAAACATTTATATATAAACCTTACAAAAATAAATAAAAATAATGCACGAAAAGTCAAAGTCAAAAAGTCACGAAAAGTCAAAAGGCAGTGCTTTTGCTTCGTTGTTCATTCAGAAATCTAATGGCAGAGGGGAAGAAACTGTTTATACCGTAGGGTGTTCATCTTCAAGCTCGTGTACATCCTTCCTGATGGTAGCAGCGAGAAGAGGGCATGGACTGGGTGGTGAGGGTCCTTGATGATAGAGGCTGCTTTCTTGAGAATCTGGCTCTTAAAGATGTCCTTAACAGAGTGAAGACAATTGAACATGATGCCACTGGTTGAGTTCACAACCCTCTGTAATAACAGAACGGTGACCGGAAGGGCTGGGGAAAAAAAGAACATTCGTGGAAAAGATTAAGTAAATAAATCCTTCTTTGGTTCATGTTAGTTCAGTAATACAAAACCATTGAACTTTTACAGCAATGTTTGATTAATATTATTGGCACTGCTTCCCTGGGTTATCCTGTGAATTTGCAGAGAAAAGTTTCTCAGATAATAAACACAGAAGCTGGCAAAACTACTCGGCAGTTCAGGCAGCCTTTGCTTACCGAAAGAGTTCATGTTTCAGGTCAAAGACCTTCCATCAAAACTGTGAAATTATAAAATAAGGAAATATTTTAAATTGTAGAGCAGAAAGATAGACATTGAGATTGGGGGGAGGGGACAAAGTGGTAGATGGAGGCCAGGAAAACCGGAATGGTAGAAATAATTGTGGTGAAAGATTTGTAATTGCAACTAGTCTGAGTGGAGGAAATGCAAACTCTCAAAAGGTCAGGCCGCTCCTGTGGAGAGAGCAACAGGAAATGCTGTATCATTGATAGGCTCTAACAATAACCACAGAGTCATGGGCTGCAGTAGCGATAGCCTTTAAGGCACACAAGACTTCGGCTAGCCCGGATCCAGATACAGGACTGCTGGAAAGGGGGAGGTAATGTGGCCTTTATGGCTGGGGCAAAAGGGGAGGAGACTTAGGGGATGAGTCATTAGTGGGCAGGCCAGCCTCATATATATATATATATATATATATATATATATATACACAGTAGCAATCATAACCAGGGAAATTTAATAATCAAATTGGTTTTAAGTTGTACAGATTTGAGGAGCATGAGGAGAAATATCAGCCTCATCTTTCATCTTGTTTTGATGTCTTTATTGGGGCTGGTTCCTGCCTTTGAAAAGTTTCATCACCTTTGCTGCAAATTTGCCCTGCTCTGATTTTTACACGGTCTGTCCTTGATAAGGTATTTTTTAATATAAATACGTCTTTAAAAGACGTATTGTGGGGGGGGGGGGTGGGTGGGTTTAACGTGTAGGTCACTTCACAAACAGAGAAACACTTCACAAAAGGCATCTCATTTAAAATGCAAGAGCTATGTACAAGTAGAGACTTCGTGTTCACAGTGATTTTGCCGAAACTTTGAAGGATGCCTATGGAGACTTCACAAGTTGGTGTTAATTGGATTGATGTTGTGGAGTAAATGGACTATTGTCTTTAAAGCAACTGAGTATCTGCAGTGGCTTTGGAGGCGGCAACATGACAAGCTGGCAGCTTGTTGAGACCCCATTTTGAAGACGGGTTGTGAGTTCTGAGTTCAGCCTGTTGAAAAACCCTTGTAGTCCTTACAAGAGGGAATGGCTGGCTAGAGTGTTTCAGGCTTTTGAACGGACCTTTCGTAGTAAAATAATGTTGCCCCTGTTCAGTTTTAACCAAACATTTTACTTGCAATAGTCTACTCATCACTTTTGTTTTATTTTGCATTACCCGTGACAGTTGGCCTGACTGGATAGCATGCAAAAGAAAGCACTGTATCTTGGTAAATTCAATTCAATTCACTGCTCCAGTCTCCAGTTTCAATGAATCATTCTCTATATTGGCTACCTCCTTCAATGTCACCTTACTATCAGATCCATCCTCATCATATAAATCCTTCATGTCCTTCTCAACTAAATAGAATTACATTAATTCAAATCTCTTGTTAACAATGTAACCATCCTTACATTTGTCTGTCACAATGTTTCATTCCTCTCAAACAGGTATCAGTAGCTTCACTATTCTGCAATAGGTTTAATCCCTCATGTGGATTTGCCATAAATTAGTGCTTTGGGAATGAAATGGCAGAATTCACTTGCAAAATTTATACGAAAATGTCTGCAATTTCTCAGAAAGTACTCATTTTATTCCAGTATTACTGTGAATTGATGCAGACTATTGGATCTTAGAACTCTACAGCAAAGCGACACGACAATGCTGTAATAGCGCCAGCGATTGGGACTGGGGTTCAAATTCCACGCTGTCTGTAAGGAGTTTGTATGTTCTCCCTGTGTCTGCGTGTGTTTTCCGCAGGGGCTCTGTTTTCCTCCCACTATTCAAATAAAATATACAGGGGCTGTAGGTCAATTGGGTGTAATTGGTTGGCACAGGCTCATGGGCTAAAAGAGCCTGTTTCCATTCTGCATGTCTAAATTTTTAAAAATTAAAAGTAACAGGTGATGTCTGTGCTGATTTGATGCTAATTTCAACTGCCTGTATCTGGTCTTAATCCCTCCATTCCCTGCCTATTCAATCATGTGCCTGTCTAAACCCCTTTGAACTGTACCTACGGCACCCCTGGCAGACATCTACCTCTCTCTGTGTACAAAACTTGACTCATAAATCTCTTTTAAGCTTTCTACTTTTTCCCTTGAACCTATGTATTTGACATTTGCACCCTGGGAAGAAGAATCTGACTCTCTGCCCGACCTACGCCTTTCATCTCCCCTCAAACTCTGACGCTCCAGAGCAAAATTTGTCCAATCTCTCCTTAAAGATAATCCACTCCAATCCAGGCAAAGTCCTGGTGAATCTGTTTGGCACCCTCTCCAAAGCCTCCACATCCTTTCTGTAATGTGGCAACCAGAACTGCATACTGTAATTTACCCAGTTTACATACAATTAAAGAATACACTCACTCATTTCTTTCAGCACAAAATGGAATCGACTTTTTTTTATTCCCTTCAGACACAACCCTGAATTCTTCATCTCCTTTATTCAACATCCAGCCAAACCCCTCTGACTTTTTAATTGGCTCTCCACCACATGGGTGATCTTGATGCTCTCACTCTCCTCGTCTTGCATCTGAGATCCATCCCAGGTATGGATCCATCTTAACGCACCCATGGAATAGCACTACTACTCCCGCGTGTCAACTCAAATACATCTTCAGCAGCGACCAGCACTACTTCTGCCTCAGGCCAGTATGCAGCTATGACAGACTCCATCCCCCCCCGCCCCCACCTTCAGCCTCCGAACCACGCAAGGAGGTGACTGAATGGGTCTGTCCTGCTACGTAACGGTCTGGAGGACTGACATTCTGGCCCGACCATACAATATGCTCTCACTCTCTTCCTCCTGCATCCGAGATCCAGGCCACATATGCAGCCTTCTTAACTATCCCATGCATTCTATTACTCCCGCACGTTGCCTCAGCTTTGTCGACAGTGGCTACCAGTGATGCTCCTGACATAGGTAAGTACGCGACCACGACAACACAATACGACAAAGACAAGAAACTTCTTCTCCCATTTCTCTGCCCTTAATTAGTGCTTTGGGGATGAAATGGCAGAATTCACTTGCAAAATTTACACGAAAATATCTGCAATTTCTCAGAAAGTACTAATTTTATTCCAGTATTACTGTGAATTGATGCAGACTATTGGATCTTAGAACTCTACAGCAAAGCGACACGGCAATGCTGTAATAGCGCCAGCGATTGGGACTGGGGTTCAAATTCCACGCTGTCTGTAAGGAGTTTGTATGTTCTCCCTGTGTCTGCGTGTGTTTTCTGCAGGAGCTCTGTTTTCCTCCCACTATTCAAATAAAATATACAGGGGCTGATCTATATCCTGCAATATCTTTCGACACACTTTCTCACTCTTCAAAACTGTGCCAATGTTTCTATCATTCCAAAAGGTTGTCAATATTAAAACCCAGAACATAATGCGATGAATGTGCTATGACTAATTGTAAGTTAAATTTAAACTGTATTTCATATTTATATGTCTTAGAAAGGTCATTTTGTGGGATTGGTTTCATGGGCACAAAGACGTCACATTTGATTTTATGATGATTCTTGAGATACTGAGAACAACTGACTGTTTACTTAAGAAGCATTTGCCTGGTCCATCCCAGACAACTCAGAAGCAGGAGAGAAACATCAAACAGAGACAATTACTGTAGGAGCCAGAATGTACATCTAGTATTGTAGGGGTTAAAATATGTCTTTGTACTTGCTGTCAGTGTGCATGTGCAAGGGGTGTGATTATAGAATTAGTTTTAGTTTGGTTCTTCATCACTGAAGAGGGGTGAGGGTCAGTTGCTAATTTTGTGTAGACCGTCTTCAATTGTTTATCTATGGAATATTGCTATAGTATGAAGATTATTTACCAATGTCTTCAGTTGTTATAAATATGTATGTACAAAGCAAAGTCTTCAGAAAACACAACAGAATCTTAGAATGGTTGAAACATGTTGCAGACTGAACTCACACTTAGCTCTCTAAGCAACAAGAAGAAAGTAGTCGCTACAATTTTTAAGTCTTACAAAAAAATTATGCAGTAGATATTCTGCAGTCAGTCAATGAGATTTAGAAATTGGATTTGGAAACTTCATCATGCCAATTGGATTCTAGACATTTTTGAGCTGTTCTTTAAGAGTTTTTAATCTTGTCGGAGGATATCTGATGTGCGCCCAGAAGGAGTCATTTGTAAAGACCATTATATGAATGGTTTTGAACAGTCTGAATTTTGTTTAGCAGTTTGTCCTTGAAGACTGCTCTGTTTAGGCTGGTTGTGGAGCCACAGGTGCCTATGGACGGCAGCAGCCAGATGGATACAAGCCAAAAGGCTGAAGCCGCAGATGTTGATGTTTACTTTAAGGAGCATCTTGATAAGCTCAAGGTTGTGGAACTTAGCAATCTTTTGCAGTAAAGAGGTTTAGAATTAAGAAGGTGGAGTCAAAGCTGCTGTTCTCACAAGACTGAAAGAAGATATGGAAACCGAAAAGCCTGTGGCCACTCAAAGCAAACTCTCTGCAGAATTACTGCAAAAGACATCAACAAAATATAAGATCAGCCATCTGGATGCTGTTGCAAAGGATGAACAACTCAAAATGGAGACAGCATCTGAACTGCAGGATGATAATCTACCAGAGCACAGTGCATCAAATATCGGAAGTATGAGAAGTAAACGAAGTTCAAGAGCAAGCTCACAGGTTTCAAGTATGGCATCAGCATGCAGGAAGGCTGAGGCTCTTGAGGCAAGGTGAGCAATACTACAGGGAAGGAAAAAACATGCCTTGGAAGAACTGGAGGGACAGTTAAGGAGGAAAAAGGAGAAGCTGGAGATGGATACAAAGGTGGAAAATAGGAACCTCAAGTGTATCTAATGTTTGAAGTAACTCATCCAAAGTATCTGATAGTAAGGAGCCAGGTTTGGAGAGAGGACAACAGGAAAAGAGACCATTTAATGTAGAAACAGTACCTTTGGCACTGCAAGTACAGGACATGCATGTGCACGTGCAAGACCTCACAGCAGATGGGTTTAGTAGTCCACAGATACCTATTGCATCCACCGTGGACAGAGATATGACCCAATCCCATGCTACAAGGTATATGCCACTTCCTGATACATTGCCTGTGTCAAAAGGAGGAGAACAATGCAATTTATTATCAGTCCTGAAAACCCAAAATGATATTACTGCAATATTAATGAAGGAACATAGTCTATCTTCTATGCCCAATAAATGGATTTTTGATGGAGATCCACTTTATTATCAAGTGTATATAACATCCTTTGAACACAATATTGAAAGTAAGAATAGAAATACCAGAGATTGTCTTTATTACTTAGAACAGTTTACATCAGGGCTGGCAAAGGAACTTGTTGGAAGCTGCATGCATATGAATCCAGAGGAAGAATTCACAAAAGCAAAGATATTATTACAAAAGCATAGAATTGCGATGGCTTATGTTGAGAAGGCTCTTTCATGGCCATCAATAAAACCGGAGGACGCAAAGGCTTTGCAATCAAACACTCTCTTTTTAAGAGGATGTTGTAAATATCAGCAATTTGGGTGAACTTAGCATGCCTTCCAATATGTTAAACATCTTGGGGAATTGCCTTTCCAGGTGAGGGATTTGTGGAGAACAAGGTGTTTTTGATCTTGAAATAAGAAATAATCAAGCTCCTTCTTTTGAGGATTTGGTACAATTCCTTGAATGGCATGTGGAGTTTGCTACTCAACCAGTATACGAAAATATCAAGAATGCTCAATTGGCGAGCAAAAATGTGAAAGGATATAAGACACAACTTCAATCAAGGATAAAGGAAAGTATTTTCGCCACTACTGTGACAGCTGTAGAGAAGAAGACAGATAAGGGAAAGGATAAAGAAATTAAAGAGAAGAAAAGCTTGCAATCAGTGAGTAAATGTTTGTTCTGTGAAAGCGTACATGCTTTAGAAATGTGTACGGAGTTTGAAAAGAAGTCACATAATGAGAAAATAGTTTTCCTAAAGGAAAATGGGATATGTTTTGGTTGTGTGTGTAAAGGACACATCAGCAAAGACTGCAAGAAATTACATAATTGTGACATATGCAGCTTAAAACATCCCAAAATGCTACACATCCTTCAAAAAAAAGGGAAAAGAAGGATATGAAAAGTGAACAAACAGAAACAAAAACAACAGGAAAACAATGCTATCACGTCTGTTCAAACAAATGGTCTTACTGGGGAAGATAACTGCAAACTTTCAATAGTACCAGTGCGAGGCAAAGCCAGGGAAGATAATGTAATAATGCATATTTATGCATTTTTAGACCCAGGTAGTACTGTATCGTTTGGCACAGATAAGCTATTGAAAACGCTCAGTCGACAGGGAAGAAAGTCAAAGATTCTACTAAGAACCATGTGTCAAGAAAAGGTTGTGGAAACCAACATTGTTTCTGGCCTGGTATGAATTAGCAATGATTATTGGGATCTTCCAGACATTTACACTCAAGAGATTATGCCTGTACACAAAGGAAACATCCCACATCAAAATGATGTTGATCAGTGGAGGCATCTGAGAAATGTTCTTCTTCCCGAAATTAACTCTGAAGTAGAGTTGTTGATTGGCTCAAATGTATCAGAGACTTTGGAACCATTAAAGGTAATATGGAGTGATGGAAACGGACCTTACGCTGTCAAAACCAGGCTTGGTTGGACGGTTATTGTATCTTTAAAAGGAATAAATAATCAGATCAATTGGCTACAAGTGTCAACAGAATATCAGTTATTAAACTTGATGAGATGTGGGAACAGCAATTCAAGACTGACTTTCCTGAATGTCTCAGGGACGAGCAAGAACCAAGAATTCTCGGATTTAGTCTCAAAATCTACCAAGCTAGTCAATAGCCATTATTGCGTTGAATTGCCTTTAAAGGAAAGGAAAATATGCATTTTTGATAATAGAAATGTTGCAGAGCAACATATACTAAATCTAAAGAAAAGATTCAAGAAAAGGGAAGTTTGGGTGTCTGGACCAGTTTCTTCTTCGACCTCAAGAGCGGCCTCAGAATCCTGACAAATTAGAAGAAATATCTCCACAGGACTCTGAAATCAAGACCGCAACAGTAAATACTGCTCAAATTATGTCTGAAAAAGTGGGTTTAGTGACTCGTATAATCCATAACTTTTCATCCTGGATTCGTTTGAAAAGGGCAGTAGCATGGTTGCTTAGACTTAAAAGACTACTTATGCATTGGAGCAGAAAGAAGAAACAAGCAAGCGGTGCTCTTGCTCAGCTTCATTCAGATAACATCTATCACAAAAGGAGACAAGTAATCTTGATATTCAGGAAAACAGAGGTCTTACAGTTGAAGAGCTAGCTAATGTCGAAATAATCCGGTTTTGCCAAGGAAAAGAATTTACTGATGAGAGCTCAAATTTTAAAAGGGGAACAAATATTAGAAGAACCAGCCATGGAGCAGGTAGGTGGGACTAAATTAATGTGGACTAGAGGGGCCGAGATGGCCTGTTTCTGCACTTTAACTGATATATAGTTATATGGTTATATTCATAATCTTAATCTCACTCTGAATGATGAGGTATTAAGAGTTAATGGACGATTTAATAACTCAGTAATGCCAGAAGAGGTGAAACATGCAGCTAAAATTTTTCATATTTCTGATCTAATTCTTTGACATATGAAGAAGTAGGTCATGATGGACGCAATCATGGGTTATCCAAACTACACCAAAAATATTGGCTACGAGATGCTTCTATGTTAATCAGGAAAACTGCATCAAAATGTGTTATTTGTCGACATAGGAATGCCTTTTTATAGAGTTCCTCCTGATGAACCTCCATTCACACAGGTTGGTGTGGATTATTTTGGATGTTTTGAAGTGAAACGCGAAAGAAGTACTATAAAACGCTATGGGGTGTTATTTCCACATGCTTAACTATTGGAGCAATTCATATCAAAAGAGCATCATCACTTGACCCAAGCTCTTTTATCAATGCCCTTCAACGTTTTATTGCCAGACGTGGTCAGGTGAAGGAACTACGGTCAGACAATGGTACCAATTTTGTGGGGGGCTCCACATGAACTGAAGAAGGCAAATGACAACTGGAATCAAGCTCAGATTCATAATGCACTATGGCAGAAGGGAATCAACTGGATTTTTAATCCCCCTGCTGCTTCACACCATGGGAAAGATTAATTAGATCAATGAGGAAGGTTCTCAATTTAATCCTTACTGTATAGAACCTTGATAATGAAGGTCTTCACACTGTTTTATGTGAAGCTGAGGCTATTCGTAATAGTCGTCCAATTCCCAATACTTATAATGATCTACATGATCTTGAAGCACTTATCCCAATCATCTTCTCCTCCTTAAAGGCATGGCATCTTTGCCGCTGGGGTAGTTTCAGAAAGAAGACATATATGGTTGTCACAATGCAATTTATGTTGGATTTATTCTGGAAAAGATGGATTACAGAATATCTACCCCAGCTACATGAGCAACAGAAATGGACTATAATTAAATGTAACTTCACAACCTGGGACATAGTGATTATTATCAATAATTCTGCACCTTGAAACACTTGGTTAAACAGGAATGATTGTTGAGACTGTTGTTGACAAGAAAGAACCTGTAGATCAGGTTCGGATCCTGACCAAGAATGGCCTTCCGCACCGTCTGATTAATAAGCTCTGCCTTCTGTTAGAGGCAGAAAAGCCTGTTTGAGTTTTATCTTATTCTTTTGGACTTTACCGCTTTGGTGCTATTTTATTGCACGATGTTTAATTGTATTTAGCATTTTGATTTTCTTTATGTTTGTAATTATTACTTGAGGTATAATAATTAGGGGCTAGAATGTACATCTGGTATTGTAAGGGTTAAAACATGTCTTTGTACATGTGTGTGAAGGGTGTGGTTATAGATTTAGTTTGGTTCTTCTTCAATGAAGAGGGGTGAGTGCTAGTTGCTATTTTTTTGTAGACCGTCGTCAGTTGTTTAATTACAGAATATTGCTATTGTTTGAAGATTATTTACCAACATCTTCGATTGTTAGAAATGTGTGTGCACAAAATAAAGTAATTGGAAAACACAACAGAATCATAGAATGATTGAAATGTGTCGCAGACTGGACTCGCACTTAGCTCTCTAAGCAACAGCAAGGAAATAGAAAAGTAATCGCTACAATTACTTTGACGTTTAAAAGGTTCAGAAGGACTTCAAAGGCTGTTATGATGTCATACCATGTGACATGAGAAATTTGCAAGAAATATTTTATCAAAATCAGAGAGAAAGGGGGGTCAGTTGAAGAGAAGGCCATCCTGTAATGACAGGATTGAAAAAGCAGCCACCAATTCCTTGAAAAGAAGGAAGGCTGCCTGTGTTCTCCTTCATTAAAGGAAGAACACCAAAAATAGCATTTCAAAAAAAAAATAGCCACTCCAACTGTCTCCAACAAAAGAGGGCAGCCATGAGAAAAAAAGGTCCAACTTGATTAAGAAAGAAATCATCGTGGAAAACAGACTCCATAACTCTAAGGTAAGATAAGAGGGAGTCGGTGAAATCACTCATATGAAGGAACATTTCTCTGAAAATGGCTCTACAAGAGAAAGTTGTGAGTTTTAAAGATTTAATGTTTAAAAGTATTTCATAATTACACCTGAACTGCAATTTGAAAAAGATCCTCAAGTTCAAGAAGACGTTTGAAACTGGACTTTAAAATTGACTTTTTCAGAATCAAGGTTTGGAATTTAATCACACACACACACACACATATATATATATATATATATATATATATACATTTGCACATAGTGGAGATTAAGACAGAGTTCAGTTTAGAGTTAAGTAAGAAATGTTATTTTAGTTTAATTAATTTGAATTTAACATTGGTGATTTTTCCATTACTGTTGCTTTGTAATAAGATTTTATTAGTTCATCACAATATTAGGACAGAACAGGCCCTGTGTCCTTCGATGTTGTGCCAACCTATATACTCCTACAAAAAAAAAACTCCTTTTACCTCACAACCCTCTATTTTTCTTTCATCCATGTGCCTGTCTAAGAGTCTCTTAAATGCCCCTAATGTTTCAGACTCCCCTGGTAAGCCATTCTAAGCTCCCACAACTCTCTGTGTAAAAAACTTACCTTTGACTTCTCTACCAAACTATCCTGTCTTCCCTTTCTACAGATGCCCTCTGATGTTTGCTACTCCCTGGGATAAAGGAGCTGGCTGCCTACCTTATCTGCACCTCTCAGAATCTTGTAGACCTCTATTAAGTCACCGCTCATCCTTCTTCACTCCCAAGAGAAAAGTTCCAGCTCTGCTAACCTTGCCCCATAGGGCTTGCATTCCAATCCAGGTAAATCATCTCTGCACCCTCTCCATAGCTTCCACAATCTTCTGATGATGAGGTGACCAGAACTGAAACATAGTGCTCTAAGTGTGGTCTCACCTACGATTTGTAGAGTGGCAACATGACCTCTCAACTCTGAACTCAATCACCAAAATGAAGCTCAACATTCCATAGGCCTTCTTAACCATCCTATCAAACTGTGCGTCAACCTTGAGAGATCTAGGGATTTGGGTGCAAAAGAATACTGCAGCAGTACTGGACTGGGGAAGGAGAGAATGAATTAATGGAAATGTTAAGCACAAGGGTGATGAGATTTTTGCAGCATCCAACTTTTTGCATGATGACTGAACTCAAGGAGGGAAAGAGTTATCTGGTAATGAAGCTGTTGGATCATCAGTTTAATAAGCTGGAAGGGAGATGAATATGTTTTGGGTTAATGATGAGCATTTTCTTTAAATCTGTAAATGTAATTTTGTTAAATTACACAGCATTAATTTAACTAAATGGAAAGCTGCCAAGAAAAGAAAAATGTGTAAATTCTAAACATAATGAATATTAGTGTTAATCATTTCCAAGTAGTTAAATTTAGTTGGAAATATTCATGAGACGGGCGACACCCACGATCACAATAAAAATTATTTCAGACTGAAAGGTAATACAAATCTCCCTGTAAACATAAGGAAAACTCGTCGACATCTGGAGTCTACACAAAAGTGATGGAGAAACTCAGAAGATCATGCAGCGTCCAGAGAAGGTAAAAGGCCATCGGAATTTTGGGCCTGAACCATTCCTTAGGAATGTGGAAAATCAGGCCGAGGCCTGAGTAGAAAGTAGGGGGGGGGGGCGGGTAAGGGGGAGGAGAACAGGGAAGAACACAGTGTATCAGGTTAAGAAGTAATACTTGGATGCAAGTGGGAGGTTAGAAGAGAAAGAAGAGAATTGAAGTGGGAGAGGACAGAGGGTCAAGAACGGCAATTTCCTTAAATTCCAGCACCTGGGAACAGCCAGGATATGGAGGATTTTGGAATCTAGAGCAGCAATCTGCCAGAGAAACTCAGCAAGGATGAGCATCATCAGTAGGAGAAAACAAAGAATGTTGATGAAGGCTTCTGACCTACGACTGACCATTCTTTTCCCCATCTTGATGCTACTTACTCTCCTGCAATCTTCCAGCAGATGTTTTAGCTGTTCAACCCCATGGCTGGGATTAACCCAGAATGTCAAATTAGTTGTAATAAGCCAGTTGGGCCAAAGGACTTGTTCCATGCTGTATAACTCTGGGTCTGGAGCTGCAGGAGCTGGTGTAATGGCAGCTCTGCCACTGGTGCGGACCCGTGGAGAGGGAGGAGAAGAGACACAGCGCTCCTCCGCAGCATTTTACCACCCAATCCACAACCCATGGCTCTGCACAGCCTTTAAATATCCTGTTAAAGGAACCAAAAGTGGTTTATTTTAAAATCCTGTGATCCCAGGGCTGGGCCCAAGATGGCAGCACCTATGATCTCCAGCGTCCTCGACGGGTTGCAGACTCTGGGGAAGCAGAGAACTGGGGCAGCTCACTAGAAAATGGGGAGAACACCCACTGTTTTGGAATGAGAAGCAGAAGACCCACAGGATGGTGACAAAGGCTGCGATCTTCTGATGACTGCGGTCAAAGGACTCTTACCAAGTCATGGACTGCTGGAGACTAGCTCAAGGCTGGCTGAAGGAGTGCCCAGTGCAGAGAGGCTGCCGAGTGGGCTGAGGACTTCCTGACTGTGTTGAAGTTTGGGATATGGAGCTTGGGTTGCTGATGGTTTGGAATGGAGTTTGAGTGGTGGATGATGCTGCGGAAGCACCAGAGGTGAAGGCCCAGGGAGGTTTTTCTATTGCTTCTGTAAGGGGTGCTGTGCAATTTTGGCTGATGGCTAATCTTTGTTTATCTTCCGGCAGTCTAGAGTCAATTTTGTGTGATTTAAAAAAAAAAATTAGACATGCTGCATGGTAACAAGCCATTTTGGCCCATAAGTCCATACTGTCCAATTTACACCCAATTAAACTATAACCCCAGCATGTTTTGAATGATAGGAGGAAACTGAAGCCCCTGGAAAAATCCTCACACAGACATGGGAAGAACATACAAACTCCTGACAGACAGTGTGGAATTCGAACCCCTGTTCCAACCATTGGCGCTGTGAAGGCGTTGCACTAACGTCTAAGCCAACTGAGCTGCCCGATTTTTACACCTGTTTTATTACAGGACAATAAAGGAATCTGTATCTTGAATCTCAATGACCTCCATTTGTCCAAGAGCAACTTACAACTGATAAGGTACACAACCAACAGAGTAAATTAGAAATTCAGCATACGTTTTGCAGACAGAAGCTCCACAAGCAGCAAAGTGATAAGAACAATTCCATCAATTTCATGACAAGTGGTTGAAGAATCAAATTCAATGTTGATACCAGGTAGGATTACTGGAGTCTACTTAGACATGGTGCACGGGGTGCATTATACCCAACTAAAATGACAGAACATAGAAATGTACAGCACAGTTCAGGCTCTTTGGCCCAGAGTGTTGTGACAATCTAATAACACCACCTAGACCTTCCCCACAGCATAACCCTCTATTTTTCTCAATTACATGTACCGATCTAATAGTCTCTTAAAATATCCTATTGTATTTGCCTCCACCACCATTCCATGTACCCATCACACTCTGTGTGAAAAGTTTATCTCTTACATCCTCCTACATTTTCCTAAGCACCATAAATCTATGACCCCTCGTCTTAAGTCATTTCAGCCCTAGGAAAATGCCTCTGACTTACCACATGATCAATATCTCTGATCATTTTGTACGTCTCTGTAGAGGTCACCTTCATCCTTCGTCGCTCCAACGAGAAAAGACCAAGTTCACTCCCATTCAAGAAGCATACTTGTAAACTCTGCACCCTCTCTAGCACCCACATTCTTCCTGTGTGAAGTGACCAGAAATGAACATAATATTCTAAGTGCTGTCTAACTAAGATCTTGTATAGCTGCAACATTACCTCATGGCTCTTCCCACAGTTAACGTAACACACCATGAGGCTTCTCAACAACACTATTAGCCAGTGCAGCAGCTCTTAGTGCCCTGTGGACATGGACCATGTGATATCTCAGTTCTTCCACACCTGCTGAAGTGTCCTTACATTAACATTGAATTCTATTGAGAAATTTGACCTGCGGGAGCATGTCACATGATGGTGTTGCGTCAAGTTGGAGAACCTAGGTCTCTCTCTCTCTCGAGAAAAGTTTTTAAAAAGTGTTAAAAAAGGAAAGGGTGGGGGGGGCGTAGCAAGATGGCGTCGAGGACAGACGTGCGGTCCCACCCTCCCTCAGCTAGTTTTTAAAGTTTATAAAAGTGATTAAAAGTTGTATTTTTACTTTTGGGAATATTAGTGGATTATATTGGCTACTAATGTTAAAAAAAAGCAAAAACACAACTGCAGAAGAAATTATCTTTTAAAAGTGCTGAAGAATTGAGGCCTACCTGTTCAATTGAAGCTACGGACCCGACGTTTGGAACCTCCAAGGTGCAGAGGACTCCTGCCCGGCTAAGTATGATGCCGGTGCCAGCCTTGCGTCCGTAAGATGGCGCCGGCTTGATGATGAGTTCAGCTGGTGATGAACCGCCCGTCCGCAATGTTGGGCTTGCAGGTGACCCAGCTGAGAGAAGAGGCCTAGAACCCAGGCTGCTGTCGAGTGAGCTGGGTCGCACAGAATGGCATCGGAATTCGGACCGATGCAGTCTCTGGCCTTACTGGGCATGCGCGGTGCTTCAAGGTTCTGGGACCTGTTGGACCGTGTGTGGGCTGTCGGGGGGCCCGAGTGGTGGCTGTCACATTTGTGGCCCGAAATGTGAAGTTAATGAAACATTAAACACAAGTTTTATCAGGTAAACTTCTCAGTGTCTTTATTTTCCCGGTTTCCTTTGTTCTCCTGCTTGTGCTCTTATCTCTCCCTCATACCACGTGACTTCCGGTACATCTCATACATATTCATTATCATGACATCCCTCCTTTAATCAGAAATAAACTTTACCTTCACTTACCAATATCCCTCGGAAACCTACAAGCATCGTAACTAATGGTAATACCATAACTCAACTACATAAAATTTACTTCCTACAGCACTCATACATGCACTTTATGATATAAGATTAAAATACTGTCCCAAAGTTCTTATTAAAACTATGGCACAAAGTCTTCGTATCATTTGGGCACTTTCCGGTTTCGTTTTGGCCTGCCTGCGATATTGTCGTCGCTTTTCGGTTGTTCACTCTCAGCGTCGGAAATACTGCTCGCCACGGCTTTGGGTGTTTTTGGCGCTCTAGTCACTTCATCAGGAGTGCTGGTAACTGCCTCTGGAACATCATCAGGTCTCTCAGTTTCAGCATTTCGTATTGGCCTTTCAACCTCTTCACTCGATATATCTCTGGGCTGGTACCTTTTTAAACCTGATACATTTCTCTTATACAGGACTCCAGTCGGAGACTTGACTGTCACCATACTGCCACTTCTGGATACGACAGTATAGGGTTGATGGTAATAAGGTGTGTCTAGCTTACCAACAGTTTCATGCCTCACTAGAACATTATCTCCTGGCATGATGTCTGAGTACTTGGCTCCACGTTTCGAATCTGTGTACAGCTTTGCTGCACCTTTCTTTTCAGCATTGTGGTCCCTCATCTCCTGGTCGTCTCGGATTTCCTTTATTTCTGGCATTTTTGTGCGGATTTTTCTCCCAAAAAATGCTTCTGCAGGACTTTTTCCAGTGGTTGCATGAGGCGTTGCTCGATAGACAGCCACATAAGATACCAATGCTTCTCGCCAATTTTGTCCTTCTGCGTGCGCAATCCTCAATCTTTTTTCAATGGACTGATTTTGTCTCTCTACTTCTCCATTGGCTTGCTGCCATTTCGGAGTTACTTTATGATGGTGGATACCTGTGGTCCTCATGTATTCCGCAAATGTCTCTGAAATGAATTGTGGACCATTGTCAGAGTATAATGTAACAGGTAATCCATATCTTGCGAATATCTCTGCTAATGCTTGTATTGTTTTTTCAGTGGTTGTGGACTTCAACACCACGTACTAATAGTATCTGCTGTAGTAATCTATCACTACCATATTGATTCACCCGTCGGTAAAGGTCCAAGAAAATCAACAGCTACGTTGATCCATGGTCCTGTCGGGAGTTGCGTACTCCGGATCGGTTCTGGCGGATTACTCCTACTTGTGATTTGACATCCATGACAAGTTTTAACAAATCTTTCTGCGTCCTTATCACAACTTGGCCACCATACCTTGGTCCTGAGGTTTTGCTTGGTACCAACAATACCTAGGTGTCCTTCATACACTAAGGATATGATCTTCGGTCTCAATCTTTGCGGAATCACCAATCTGCAACCTCTCAATACACACTGTCCGATGCAACAAAGTTCGTCTCTAATGGGAATGTAAGCCTTGTGAGTACACTTGTCCCATTGTCCACTCTGTATCCATTCTCTTACTTCCATGAGTTCTGGATCACGTTCGGATTCTCTCTCGACTTCCTTCGTAGTCACAGCTTTCGGTGTCGCCTGAATAGCTACGAAGCGTACAAAGCTCTCTGTTTCTGTTCCCAATTCTGACTTGGATTGTGGACATCCATCCTTCACCAATCTGGACAGCGGATCAGCAATGTTTGCTTTCCCTGCAATATGGATACTTTATATTTGTAGGGTTGTAGTCTGAGTACCCATCTCTCTATTCTGGCACATGGTTTGGATCTATGTGCATAGATCACCTCTAATGGCTTATGATCTGTGATGAGTTCAAATTCAATGCCGTATAAATATGCATGGAACCTCTCACAGGCCCATACAAGTCCGAGTGCTTCTTTCTCTGTCTGAGAGTATCTTCTTTCCACATCTGATAACGATCTGCTGGCATAGGCAATGATTCTTGGTCCTCCATCATGCATCTGGACCAACACGGCTCCTAAACCAACCGGGCTGGCATCCACTATGACTTTGGTTGATGCCGCCGGATCGTAATATCCAAGAGTTTTTGCATCTGTCAGGCTTTGCTTCAGCGCTGTGAACGCTTTCTTCTGCTCAGATCCAAAATAAAATGGTACACCTTTCCTGGTTAGTTTCCTTAGTGGTTCTGCCACTGTAGAGAAATTAGGAATGAACTTTGCACAAAAATTGACCAATCCTAGGAAACTCCTCACCTCTGTTGCGTTCTGAGGTGCACGTGCCTCTGCAATAGCTTTCACCTTGGCCTCTGCAGGGTTTAGTCCTTCCCGTGTAAGTCTGTGTCCCATGAAGTCCATTTCTGACATACCGAACTGGCACTTGTTTCCATTCACGGTAAGGCCTGCCTCCTGTAGTCTAGATAGTACACACCTCAACCGTTTGTCATGCTCTTCCTTCGTTGGTGCATGGACTATGATGTCGTTAGAAATGTTGGCAACTCCAGGAATGCCTTGAATCACTCGATGGATTTCATACTGGTAGGTCTCCGAAGCTGCATTAATTCCAAATGATAGTCTCTTGTAACGATACAATCCACAGTGAGTGACAAATGTTGTCACATCTCGGGAACCTGGATCCAGCTCTAATTGATGATAGCCCCACTTCAGATCAATTTTTGAGAATACCTTGCTGGTAGTTAGTTCTTGAAGTATTTCCTCCACCGTTGGTATAGGGTGTCGTTCTCTAATTATAGATTCATTGGCCATTCTCATGTCAACACATAGTCTTATGTCACCCTTTGGTTTGGGCACAATCACCACGGGACTGACGCATTGTGTCGAATGTTCCACAGGTTCAATAATGTCTTGTTCGATCAATTCTTTAATTTTGGCTTCGACTTTCCCACGAAGTCCAAACGGAGTTCGACGCATTGGTTGTGCCTTGGGTTTGACCGTTTCATCTACCGCTAGCTTCAATTGTTGACCTTTCAGCTTTCCTACTCCTTGGAAGACTGCGGGGAATTCTTGCTTCATATCCTCATATGACTGAATTGAATTGACACAAGCTCCAATATGAAGTATTGCCAGGTCTTGCACTGTGCTTCTACTCAGCAATGGTTCTCCCCTCTCTTCTATGACCATAAACTCTGCTTCGGTGTACTTATCTCCAGCTTCAACAGTTGCAGTAAAACATCCAATGGTCTGCAATGGCTTGGTTGCTGTGTATGGATACAGTTTCTTGGAACACTTCTTTGAGGTACAAATGATCTTTTTCCTTTTCAACTTCTCCCATAAATGTCGATCAATCACATTACTGTCACTGCCTGAGTCTACAATGACCTGAACTGTCACTCCACCAATGATCACTGGGACTTTCTCATGACGTACTTCATTCAACGTAAATTGGTAACAACTCTGTTCCTCCTGGGTATCATCATCGTCACCGTCTATCTGGCGAATGGTATCTTTCTTTCCAGGATACTTTCCTTTCCCCCAGGATTTGCCTTTGGAAGTTGTACTCTTCCTCTTCTGGTCTGCATTGGACTTGCTTTTGCACTTCTTTGCAAAGTGGTCCTTACCTCCACACTTTCTGCAAACTTTGCCTTTGGCCGGGCAATATGGGTCTTTTCCAAAGTGACCTCGGTTTCGACATCGATAACACTCCACGTCCTGTGTCAACGTATATCTTGGCTGATTATGGCGATGTGAGAGCCTCCTAATTTGCTGGCTTGAGTTGTCTTTCAGGGTCATGGTATGAAATTGCCCTTCAACAGCCTCTAATGCAGCAGCAATGGTTAAAGCATCGGTGAGTTCCAACTCACTCCCTCTTTCCAGTAGACGTCTTCTGAGTTTATCTGATCTGCAGTGCTGTACGACTTGATCCAGTAATTGGTTGTCCAAATCAGCTGGCATGTAATTGCATCCAACAGCTAGTTGGCATATTCTCCTCACGTACTGAGCAATTGTCTGGCCATCTTCTTGTCTCGTTCTCCGAAATAAATGGCGTTGAAATGTAGCATTCGGAGTCACTACATAGTGTGCATTTAATGCATCTACCGCTTTCTGGTACTCATCCTTTCTTCCAGTATTCAAAAGTGTTTTAAATGTTTCCCGAACTGAGGGTCCCGCAGTGAAAAGAAGTAACTCCCTTCTCTGCGCTTTTTGTTCAACTGTACCGGTATCTAGAAATAGGCCATGACTGTTGGCGTAGGATTCAAATTCTTCCAGCCATGCCTTCCACTTCACACTTACAGTGCTTGCATCACCCTTTGGGTCAAAATGAGCAATTCCACTATGTGTTAGAAAGTCACCGTCTGCACCAGCCATGAGGAAATATTCCAGCCCCAAAAGTACTGAGTCACAGAGAAAATTCTTATCACCTTGAAGTTGTCTGTATTCCTCTGTAATCTTGTTTAATCTTTAATTTTCTTCAAGTTTCTTTCATCCTCGTCGCCAATGTCACATTTGTGGCCCGAAATGTGAAGTTAATGAAACATTAAACACAAGTTTTATCAGGTAAACTTCTCAGTGGCTTTTATTTTCCCGGTTTCCTTTGTTCTCCTGCTTGTGTTCTTATATCTCCCTCATACCACGTGACTTCCGGTACATCTTATACATATTCATTATCATGACAGTGGCGTCCCGAAGTAGTCGCACCAGGAGGGGACCGACAACACTGGAAGAAGAAGCAGACTTACTTTTACTGAGCAGCTCACAAGAACAACTGGAGGTGGAGACCAGAGAAGGTAGGCCTCAAAAAGTGGAACTGGAATCTGGAATGGAGTCTGTGTGTAAAGTCCTGGAAGGTATTGGTTATCAAATGGACATTAAGTTTAAACAAATGACTCAAGGATTTTTAGAAGTGACAACCAAAATGACTACTATGTCTGAAGGTATATCTGCCGATAAAAGTGACGTTAATAAGTGTATTAAATCAGTGGATACAGTGCAAGAAAATGTTTTTAAAATTGAAACAGCTTTCTTTGAATGTAAAAATCAAGTTGAACGTAATAAGGAAAAAAATGGAGAAATTGGAAGATTCCTTTGTGGATTGGGGAATTCAGAAGAAAGACATTGAAAAAAATTGATTCATTGGAAAATCAAAGTTGGAGAAATAATGTGAAAACTGTGGGTCTCCCAGATGATATTGAAGGATCCGATCCAATAAAATTTTTTAAGAACTGATTCCCAAGGTGTTGCGTGAGGAGTTTTTTTTCAGAAGGCTTAGAATTGGAACGGGCACATAGAACGTTATGAAAGAAACCATTACCGGGACAACTGCCACGGGCAGTATTAATTCATTATTTGAAATACTAGGACAGAGAAATTATATTACGGTTGGTGGTGTAGAAGGCACAACAAAGTCAAACTCCAATGATGGTCCAAAATAACAGAGTATTTTTCTATGCAGATTTGAGTCAAGAGATTATTAGGCGACGTCGGGAATTTAACTCGGCTAAAGAAATATTGTGATGGAAGGGTTACCCTGCAGTATTAAAAGTATTTTATGGTCATTTCAATCTCAATTTTTTGAAAATGACCATGATGCATTAATTTTTACTAATTCACTACCAGATTTGTGAGGATATGGAAGATCTTCTCCGCTGTCGACTAAAAAGAAGGCAAATAGAATTGGGAATGCGAATGGGAAGAATGGTAAAAAATGGGAAGAATGGAAAGAAAGAGATTTTAACACAATGTCTTATTGACATTGAAGATCTGGAACAATCATTGGGAATGGAGTCACTGGTTTGAATATACTTACAGTATTTGATTGTGTTGATGTAAATAATGTATTTCTGGCTGGGAAGGTGGGGTGGATAGCACTGAAATCTTTGATTGTCATCCGCACCCAGTTTTTTAGGGCGTTACTACCTTTGGGCTTTTTTTTGGGGTATAATTAATATTTCCTTTTTTTTACATTTTCTTTAAATATTTAGGGGAGGGATAGTGATTTAAGTTATTATAAGGGGAGCAATATTTTGTAGTGAGAGATTATATTGTTAATTTGTAAGGATGTCTAATTTGAAATTTACAACTTTTACTGTTCAGGGGTTAAATAATCCAATTAAGCGAAAGCGAGTTTTGGCTTATATCAAGAAAATGAAAATTGATATTGCCTTTTTACAAGAAACTCATTTGATTGAAAAAGAACATTTGAAATTGAAGAGAGATTGGGTTGGATGTGTTTTCTTCTTCATTTACTTCTAAGCAATTTTAATTTATAAGAATTTGCCTTTTGAATTACAAAATATGAAAGGAAATGTTGGGCGGGTCTTAAGGGTGAATTGTAAAGTTTTTGCTGAACCTTGGACTTTGCTCATTGTTTACACACCTAATGTGGATGATGAGCATTTTATTTCTGAAGCTTTTTTTGTTGTTAAATCAACCTAATGAAAATATTATTGTTGGGGGAGATATTAATTGTGTTTTGGATCCTTTACTGGATAGATCTCCAAAAAGTATTAAGAAATCAAAGATGGTGACACAAATTGGGGCTTTGTTGAAGGATTTAAATTTGGTGGATATTTGGAGAAGGGTCAATCCTATGGAGAAGGATTTTTCTTTTTATTCGTCCCGACATGATTCATTTTCTTGAATAGATTTTTTTTAGTATCGGCACATTTACAAGGAAGAGAATTACAGGTGGAATATAAAAGTAGGGTTTTATCGGATCATTCTTTATTATTTTTCTCTTGCGTAAGTTCAGAAGTGGTACGTTCATCTTATAGATGGAGATTTAATACTATGTTGTTGAAAAAAACAGAATTTGTTACTTTTGTTAAGGAACAGATTATTTGTTATTGACTGAGAATGCTAATTCTGTAGATAGTCGCTTTGTATTATGGGATGCATTAAAAGCTTATTTAAGAGGGCAGATTATTAGTTATACTATTAAGTTTGGAACTGGAGAAGCAAATTGCTGAATTGGAGAAGCAATTTAGGAAAGATGGAACAGAAGATAAAAAAAGTGGCTTTGGCTAATTTGAAATTACATTATAATACATTGCAAACTTATTAATTTGAGCATTTAATTAATCGATCTAACCAACATTATTATGAGTTGGGTGAAAGGGCACATGAAGTACTAGCATGGTAGTTTAAGATGGAACAGATTTCACGGACTATTAATGCTGTTAAAAATAATTCAGCAGTTACTTATAAACCTCAGGAAATCGATGACCAGTTTTATTCATTTTACAAAAAATTGTATACTTCTGAGGGGAAACAGGATAGTGGTTCTATTGAATCTTACTTATCTAAATTAACGTTACCACCATAGGAAGAGTAGGATTTTATGGAATTGGAAGCTCCATTTACAGAATTTGAGATTAAGAAAGCTATGTTGGAGATGCCAAATGGGAAGTCACTAGGTGGACGACGGATTTTCTGTGGAATTTTATAAATTTTTTAATGAAGATTTACCTTCTGCGTTTGAGGACGTATTACAACAAATAGCTGAAGAGCATGAGTTGCCGGAATCTTGTTCTAGTGCTTTAATTACTGTGATTCTGAAAAAAAGATAGAGACTTGTTGAAAGTGCCTTCATCTAGACCTATTTCTTTACTGAATGTAAATTATAAAATCATAGGGAAAGTGTTAGCAAATCGACTTGCCAAGTATTGAGCTAAATTAATACATATTGATCAAGCAGGTTTTATTAACAATAGAAATGCTTCAGATAATATTCTTCGATTGATTACTTTGGTCAATGCATATCAACGGCAGCCCAACCATCCATGGTGGTTGCGCTTGATGCTGAAAAAGCTTTTGACAGATTTGAATGGGATTTTTTAATTTAAGGTGTTGGAGAAGTTTAAATTTGGCCCTTTTTTATTGGTTGGGTTAAAGCTTTATATATGAATCCAATTGCCTTCTTTGGCTTGGCTTCGCGGACGAAGATTTATGGAGGGGGTAAAAAGTCCACGTCAGCTGCAGGCTCGTTTGTGGCTGACAAGTCCGATGCGGGACAGGCAGACACGATTGCAGTGGTTGCAGGGGAAAATTGGTTGGTTGGGGTTGGGTGTTGGGTTTTTCCTCCTTTGCCTTTTGTCAGTGAGGTGGGCTCTGCGGTCTTCTTCAAAGGAGGTTGCTGCCCGCCAAACTGTGAGGCGCCAAGATGCACGGTTTGAGGCGTTATCAGCCCACTGGCGGTGGTCAATGTGGCAGGCACCAAGAGATTTCTTTAGGCAGTCCTTGTACCTTTTCTTTGGTGCACCTCTGTCACGGTGGCCAGTGGAGAGCTCGCCATATAACACGATCTTGGGAAGGCGATGGTCCTCCATTCTGGAGACGTGACCCATCCAGCGCAGCTGGATCTTCAGCAGCGTGGACTCGATGCTGTCGACCTCTGCCATCTCGAGTACTTCGACGTTAGGGGTGTAAGCGCTCCAATGGATGTTGAGGATGGAGCGGAGACAATGCTGGTGGAAGCGTTCTAGGAGCCATAGGTGGTGCCGGTAGAGGACCCATGATTCGGAGCCGAACAGGAGTGTGGGTATGACAACGGCTCTGTATACGCTTATCTTTGTGAGGTTTTTCAGTTGGTTGTTTTTCCAGACTCTTTTGTGTAGTCTTCCAAAGGCACTATTTGCCTTGGCGAGTCTGTTGTCTATCTCATTGTCGATCCTTGCATCTGATGAAATGGTGCAGCCAAGATAGGTAAACTGGTTGACCGTTTTGAGTTTTGTGTGCCCGATGGAGATGTGGGGGGGCTGGTAGTCATGGTGGGGAGCTGGCTGATGGAGGACCTCAGTTTTCTTCAGGCTGACTTTCAGGCCAAACATTTTGGCAGGTGGTGACAAATGGTCAAGTTTCATTACCATTTAAATTGACACATTTGATGCGACAAAGGTGTCCATTGTCACCAGCCCTGTTTGCATTGGCTATTGAACCATTAGCTCAAACAATAAGACAGAATGAATAGATAAGAGGGATGAGAGTCAAGGATGAAGAGTTTAAGATTAATCAATTTTCAAATGATGTTTTGATATATTTGACAAATCCACAACAATCATTGCTGCATTTGCGGGAATGTTTATTACATTATGGAACATTATCTAGATACAAGGTTAATTGGGATAAGAGTGAAATTTTGCCAGTTGGAGAAGGAGATTATTCAGAATATTAAAATATTATTACATTGAAATAGTCTGATGAAATTAAATATTTAGAAATAATTGTCAATGTTGATCATCAATCTTTATCTAAGTTAAATTACATTCATTTATTAAAAAAGATTAAAGCAGATTTAATTAAGTGGAAAGATCTGTTAACTTTAATTGGTCAAGTTAATTGTATTAAGATGAATATTTTTCCTCAAATTCAATATTTATTTAAATCAATACCGTGTTCTCTTTCAAAGGGATTTTTCAGGATTTAAATAAAGCTATGAGAGAATATTTATGGAGAGGTAAATACTGCGGGTAGCATTATATAAGCTTACTTGGAAGTATGCATTAGGTGGGCTTCAATTACCCCATTTTCAAAATTATTATGAAGCAGCCCAGTTGAAATTTATTTGTAGACTGATGGATTTGGACCAATCCCCAAGTTGGGCTAAAGTTGAGATGGCTTGTATTTCTGAAGTTGAGTTGGATCAATTTATATTTTGATGGAAATTTGTTGCAGGAATATAATATGCCAATATTAGAACATCTATTAAAGGTATGGACTAAAAAAATAAGATTTTAGGATCAAAAGGTAAATTGTCAATTTTAACTCCATTATATAACAATCAGCTTATTCCTTTTTCAATGTTTAATAATCATTTAAAGAGTTGGAATTCTAAGGGTATAAAGATGTTACAGGATTGTTTTGTAGAAAGACGGTTTCTTTCTTTTAATCAATTGAAAGAGTGTTTTCATATTACTGAAAATTCTTTGTTTGTTTATTATCAACTTCGAGCTTTGGTGAAAGATATGTATGGTAGAGAGATGATTTTACCTGCATTGATGGAATTTAAGTCTTTGATTTCTTCTATACCAAAAAAGGGTTATATTTCTGCTATGTACCAAGATAATATGGATAAACCGGAATGGGAGAAGTATAAGCTTAAATGGGAAAATGATTTGGCCTTTGTTTTTCCTGAAGACCATTGGGCAGATACGTGTCATGATAGTGTAACTAAATTGACGAATATGCGGCATGGAATGGTTAATTATAACTTTTTACATCAGTTGTATTTAACCCCAGAGAAATTGAAAAAATATGGTTTTAGTAATTTGGACTCTTGTTTTAGATGTGGTGTATGTATTGGTACTTTTTACATGCTTTTTGGTCTTGTATTTATGTACAAGCATTTTGGCAAGAAATGAGGTTAACTTTGGAAAGATTCTATGACATTAAGTTACTACTAGATCCATCTATTTTTTTCATGGGTTATATTATTTCTTTAAAGGGATTAGGGTTGGATAAATTTCAAATTGCATTTGTACGTTTAGCATTGTCTGTACCTCGAAAATGTGTAGCAAGTACATGGAAAGATAACATAGTGATTAATATAACGCGATGGCATAATGAATTGAAAGCTTGTATTGTTATGGAATTACATATAAATCTGCATGAGAATTATTCTTTTTTTGTTAATGTGGTTACAATATTTGGAATATATGCATTTATATGTATTTTGATTTATTATATATTCTTAATTTCTGTTTATATATTTTTGGCTCAACTTAAGAGGGGCTGGCTGATGGGGTGGGAGGGTGGGTGGGGATTTTTTTTCTGTTTTTTTAAATTGTTTTTTTATATATATACATATATAAAATTGTCTTTATGGAATGTATGCTGCATTAATACTAATGATCTTTCAAATAAATAAAGTTTAAAAAATAAAAAAGGAAAGTGATAAAAGGAAAAGAGGGAAAAAAAATAACATTCAAACTAATAGAGAACACCCTAAAGATATCTCCAAAGAAAGAAAAAACTTGCTGCTGGCTCAAGAGTAAAACAGCAAAAACTACAAGAGGATAAAGAAGAGAGGCCTACCTCTAAGATAGATCTGGGAGCTGTCCCAAAGGTAGCGACTCACTTGAAGAAGTCCGTGATTAAAGTGATGCAAGATGTTCCGATGTCGAGCCACCTCTAACAATGGCCAGAGGTCCCAAAAGAAGAAGCGTCTGTGGATGTGCGATGAATTGCGTATGTGCAGAATGCATAAAATGGGAACAAGACTGGAAGAAGGAAGCAGATATAAGCTGCAAGAAGAAGAAACAGAAGAAGAATCCATTGCTAGCAATTATGAGGAGGTTGTACAGTCGGAAGAAGAAGAAGAATTAGAAAGAGCCAACAGACATCTGAAAGTGAAAAAAGGTAAAAGTGTTAGGCCTTTGGATATGCATGATTTGGATAGGCAAATGAAGGCAATGATGAAGGAAATAAAGCAAATTGGAGCTTTAATGTTAAACTCAGAAGTTAGAACTAAACATGAAGAAGTAGTGGTGAATATGCCAAAAAGATTTGAAGAGATGGAAGAAAGAGCCAAGGGAACAGAATTTGAAATTGATTCAATTGAAGATCATATGGGGAATATGCAAACTAATTTGGCCTAAAAAGTGGATGCTTTAGAAAATTTCAGTCAATAAAATTATATAAAAACTGTTGGACTTAAAGAAGTGGATGTAGAAAATGACATTGGACAATTTTTGCAACGTTGGATCCCACAAAGTCTTGGAGTCAAAGAATTTCTGGGAGATATTGAGATAGAAAGAGCGCATTGAACTCAAAGACCTCGACCACAACCAGATCAAAAGCTGCGTCCAGTACTGGTTGCATTCCTTTGCCATCAAGTAAGAGAGAAGGTTTAGGAATTGGCAGCGAAACAAGCAAAGGAAAGACGTTTAAAATATAATGAAAATAAGATCTTTTTCTTTCCAGGTACAAGTTTTGAATTGCTGAGGAAAAGAACAGAATTTAATCCAATTAAAAATATCCTGTGGAAAAAAAAGGTTATGCTTTTTTTTTAAGATATCTAGCCACCCTGAAGCTTTTTGATCCAGGAGTTCAGAACAAATTCTTTGTTGAACCAAGAAAGGCTAAACAATATGCTGACTCTCTGCCAGACATTTGTCATGAAGAGGAGATGAGTGCAGAGTGGCAGAGTGCAATTTAAAGGACATTTTGAATAGTAATATTAACTGATAAAGGATGATCTGTTTCTGTTTAAGTAAATAAAGTATAACAATATATTTGAGAGACCTGGGAGTGAGGGGTTGACGGCTGCCAATTCATGTGTGCATTCATGGCACAAGCCACTGCTCCGTAACATGAAGGGGAGTAATGTTATTTATGTGTATAGCAACATTAGAAGGGGTCTGCCTTTGGCAGAATTAATTAGAAGGTTTTAATGTGGACAGGAAAGAACATAAGATTAGTTTATTTGCAGATGATATTATAATGTATGTGACTGAACCAGAAAGGTCATTAAGTAAATTGTATTTTAAGATTAAAAGAATACGGTGTAATATCTTGTTACAAAATAAATTGTGATAAAAGTGAAATAATGCCAATAGTAATAGCAGATTATGAGCAATGTAAAAGAAAATGTCAGTTTAAATGGCAGAGATGCAATTAAAATAGACAATAATTTACATAATTTATTTAAATTGAATTTCACACCATTGCATCAGAAAATAGATTTACAGAAATGGAAGGAACCACCTATAACTTTAATAAGGTTAACTGTATAAAAATGAATATAGAGTACAGCTCTTATTTCAAACATTACCGACATTTATACCATCAAAAGTTTTTCAAGAACTAAGTACGTTTTGAATATTTCCTATTTAGACTGTTAAAAAAAGTCACTATATCTTTATTACATCTACTTTTTTTCAAGAGGGAGAGAAACCAGCATGGATTCATGTAGAAATGAATAAAATAGATAAATCAGAGAATTTTAAATATAAATGGCATGATAAGTTGTTTATTGGAGTTGGAGATACTCCTTTGTTTAAACATCTTTTTTAAAATATGGAGTAAAATGGGACTAAGAAATTTTCAGACACCAGGAATGATGTTGAATCAGAATCAACTTATTCCTTTTACAATAAATAATATATTTTTAAAAAAATTAGTTTAACAAAGAAATTAAGGCAATAAAAGATTGCTTTCAAGGTACAACTTTAATGACCTTTGAACAATTGAAAGTAAATATGGAATACAAAATAGTACAATATTTTCTTATTATCATTTAAAGACATATTTAAAAGATAATTTGGGTCCAGATTTTATATTACTAGAACAAAGTTATTTGGAACAATTAATCATAGATAAAAATATTTAAAAGTTTATTTCAATTATGTATACAATTTGGCAAAAAGCAGGGAGTTCATAAGTCAAGAACAAAGATGGGAGAATGATTTAAAAATAAATATCCAAGAGGAAGCTTGGATAGAACTTTGTCAGGATAGTACGACTAACAGAATTAATGTCTGGTACAGAATGGTACAATATAATTTTTTACATCAATTATACTTTACTCCACAGAAATTCAAAGGATTAAATTCTAATTTTTCAGATAAATGTTTTTTTAGATATAATAAAGAAATAGGTACTTTTTTTGCAATCTATGTGGGAATGTTTAAAACCAAAATCCTTTTGGATAGAATTGGGTTTATTTTTGGAAAGAGTTACAAAAGTTAAGTTTCCTCAAGATCCAATTTTAAAAAAATGGAAATATTTTTGACACAGAATTGAAATTTAAATTAAATAAATATAAAAAAGAGTTTGTTAAAATAGCCCTAGCAGTAGCTAGAAAATGTATGGCAGTAACTTGGAAGTCAGATGTGTATTTGGAATGGGTAGATGGCCAAACTGAAATAGGTAGTTGTATACCACTTTAAAAGATTACACATAATTTATGTAGTAAATTTTATTTTATTTTTTAAAAATACTTTAAAAAATGTTTTAAGCCACATTACATTCAAATATATTCAACTATAATAATTCATACAAAAAACAATGGGGTATATACCAAATCCAAGGCTAATCTCAAAAACACAATTTTATACCTACTTAATCTCAACTTCAAACACAACATTTTAACATTACTTAAGTCATGTCCAATAAGGTTTAATAGTGTCACATGACCAAGTAGAATGTAAAAAAAGAACCTACTTTTTTATGACACCTGCAGGAGTTAAAATAACTGATGTGTAAAATTATAATAAATGATATCACACATTGACAATCTTAGTCATAGTGATACTATCTTTAGATAAATTTCTCCAATCTTCCTGACCAATTGCTATTCCCAAACTTTTTCCAACTTTAATGGTAATGTTATATGGTTATATTTAATCTAGACTTATGCAAATCTATCTTAGATATTTTGTTCTGTAATAACGAATACATTTTTTTCATTCCTGCCTTCCATAAGGAGAATTTCAAATTTTGACTGCCTTGGTAACTTTAAAGTATGTCCAAAATTATCCAATAATAAAGGTCCAACTTGATAATAACAAAAAAGGGTGATTTATGGTATTTCATATTTTTCTTTCATTTTTTGAAAGGAAATAAAATGACCAGCTTCATAGTAATCTTGCACAATCTTGAAGTTGATTATTAAGAGTAAAAGGAAAAAGTTTATTCTGATACAATGGTGTCTTACCTGAAATTTTCCCGTGTACATATTTCCCCATTTATCAAACTCCATAATTCAATTAAATGTCTCAAAATAGGTGAATTATAAATAAACAGTAAGTTAGAATTCCATTTATGAGCCCAGAGGACCCCAAACCCCAGCAGCAATAGATATTCCCAAGACAAATGGTTACTGAAACAAAAGTTGCTTTTAATTATCTTTAAACATGAAAACAGGATCACACTTTAACTTATCACTATTGACTTAACTAACCTAACAACCCCCTTCTATTTTTAAGCGCATGTGTATGTAATGTGTCTGTAAGTTCAGAAAAGTTCTTTGATTCACAGTCCAATCTCACTTTTCATTCCTCCAAGTTTACTGGTTGCAGGCAATTATACTGTGCACAGAATTTAACATTTATGAATTTCACCAGGCTTTGGTGCTTGAAAGGTAAATGGTTACTGCTCAGGAAGGTTCTTGTCAGTTTTCAGAGAGAGATTTGTAGTTCCTGGACATAAACTGATCCCTTTTAATCAGCCATGTCAGTGTCTTGCTGAAGAAACTTGCCCCATCAGGTTATCCAGATGATATCCTCTTTCTTTCAGGTCACCACAGAGTTCCTTTCTGCTTCTTCAGTCTTCTCCTCTTGCATGAACCACATGGGCTTTGACCAGGCTGAACTAAACACTCACAATTCATCTTCCAAATTGATTTTTCCACAAGCTTGCCAGCTTGTCCTGTTCCAGTCCCAGCTGCTTTCGCTGACTGTAGCCCTGCAGAACTGATCTCTCTCTCTCTCGGAGAAAAAAGCTGTTCAACCCTCTCTGCTTGAAAAAAAACCACATGACCCTCTTAGAACAGCAAGATGCAAACCTAGACAACCTGAATTATTCCTCTGATCTCTTTCATCTATTGCTTTTCAAAACAACAATCCATTCATGAAGTCTCTTGGGAACACCTCAAAGTTTTTGCAAAGACCCCAGGAGACACCCTACCTAGTTTGTGCAGAACTCCAGTATTTGTTAAATCTTCACTGATCCTGATCCATTACTCAGTGCTGTGTGAACTCCTTGATCAGCTAGCTTGTTAGAGGGTATGCCACACCACCCACAAGATGCGCTGGCACCTCCACTCCCTTGACATCCTTGGACACCTGCAGGCCCAACAATGCAGAAATATAGTTAATTTATACACCTGAACGTTGACACAGCAAGAGTGCATAACATTTGAAACACAGAGCTTTGAAGGGTGAACACATGTGGAAAGAGGTATCTGCCCTGGTCCTCAGCTTTTCTTTACAGAGGAGAGTTGACAAGCACTCGGGCATCATGCGTGCGGCCTGGCCACCCCACAAACACATCTGAGAAGCTGTAATATGAATGGAAATCACATAGTGGAAATCACACAGTGAAGTTATAGTCATTGGAAATGTGATGTGATGTACATCAATAGAGGCTTAACTCACCAGAATCTGTGGTCACCCACCGCTTGCTGAACCAACGAATGCCACCCTTTGCGATTGTAGTAGGCTGCAGCATCCACACTGGGGGTGATAATGGGAATGTGTGACCCATCAATGGCACAAGCACACATTGGGTATCCCCTTTGGGTGAAGCCATCAATGGTCTCCTGGAGACTTGTTCCACTTGGCAGGGAGATGAAACTTCCTCAAGGCGGCAGTCACCTCCTGCACCACCATGCACACGGTGCTGACGTCTATTCCAAAGATGGTACTGATGGATTGATACTCACAAGGGGTGGCATACCACCACAAGGCCACAGCTAATCGAAGTCCGGGCTCCAATGGTCGCTGCAAGTCCGGTCTATGCGCCTTCAGGTGAGGTTCTATGAGTTCCAGCACAAAGTGAAAGGTGCCACGCGACATACAAAAGCGTCTCCTCCACTTAGCATCATCAAATTTGGTGAAGACATTACTCCAGAACTCAGCACCCTGCGGAGAGATGGATGTGTCACCATAGCTAATTGACTGACCAGCAGCATTCGCCTTCGTCTGCGGTGCTTACACTCCACGTGCCTTTCGACCACTAACTGCCGTCTTCCTGCCATCAAGCTTTGTAGGAACCTTCTCCTGATTGCATCCATGCTATTTTCAGATCTCAAGGACGATTGAAGAGCTTCAACAGCACAAATAGCCTTACCAAAGATCTGCCGTATCTCATTCTGAACACTCAGAAACGCTGAACATGATCATGTCTCCTTCCTGCACAGGATCTGCCATTGTCCTGTGTTCCTTCTTGTTGCACTCAAAATGACATCACATCAGTGGGCAGGATTACAGCTGACACTGGGCAGGAGCCGCATCCTGTGCAGCTGTGTCTTTCAGGTGGCCAGCGTTGCGCTTTAAACTCTGCCACCTGAATGGCAATTTAAAGGGCCACTTCTGCTTCTTCAGGCACATTCTTAGCGTAGAATACACCTGAAAAAGCCTATACATTCACACATTTAAAACAGATCTTATTTGAAACTGAAGAATTCACATTGCAGGATCTCTTGGAGAATGTAAGCATTAGGTGTTAATTGAACTGACCTCATAAAATGCTTGACCATTGTTTTGCTGGAGTCATGCTGTCTATCGGTACCCTTTCTGCAAATACCTCACAGAAAGGTCAATTCTGGATTGTGTACCTAAGATAACAACATGAAGGAGGAAAGAACTCCTGTTGTTTTGCTCAGGAAGTTGGGGGTTTTACAAGACATGAGTTACATGCTCTCTTAAGAGTTTCAGTTGGAGAGAGAGAGAGAGATAGAGGACAAGCTCTCTAAGTCAGTATGCGTGGGACACTGAACAGTGCAATCCAGCAAGAACTGATGAAAAGTTCCAAAAGCAGTGGATGGCTGGAAGTGCTATCTGTCTGATGTTTCTCTTGGAATAAGGGAAAGAAAGAGGTTATCATCTAGAGAAGCCTAATGGGGCAAGTTTTATCAGCAAGACATTGAGGTGACTAATGGTGGTACCTCAGTTGTGGAAGTCCTGGAGCAACAAATCTCTCTCTCCTCAAACCCTACAAGAACCTTCCTGAGCAGTAAACATTTACCTTTCAAGCACCAAGCCTGGTGAACTTTATAAATGTTAAGTTCTGTGCACAGTATGGTGATTGCCTGCAAGCAGAGAACTTGAGAACCAAAGAACTTTTCTTGAATTTACGCACACATTACATACACATGCGCTTAGAATTAGAAGGGGGTAATTTGGGTTAGTATATAATACAAGTATAGAGTTAAGTTAAAGTTTGATTCTATTTTCATGTTTGAAGTTGAT
Source organism: Narcine bancroftii (assembly GCF_036971445.1). Classification (NCBI taxonomy): domain Eukaryota; kingdom Metazoa; phylum Chordata; class Chondrichthyes; order Torpediniformes; family Narcinidae; genus Narcine; species Narcine bancroftii. Next base: position 23,403,776 of record NC_091471.1, read on the forward strand.
TAAAAATAACTTTTGTTTTGAAAGCCACTTGTCTTTGTGAATGTCTATTGCTGCTGGGTTTTGGGGTCCTTTGGGCTGATAACACTATTAACAACTAACCTAGGTTAACCCCCTTCTAATTCTAAGTGCACCTGCCTGTCTCTTACTGAGGCTTTAAAAAAAACTCCATTCACTCATGACATCATTTCAATTAGCACCTACTTCTCATAACATTCTCCATAGTTTCTGTAAAGTCACTGAATATGAATTCTTCTATATTTCAAATAAGATCTGCTTTAAAGTGTGTGTATGTATGTAACCTACTCTAATTCTACCAATTTATCTCCTAAAAACATTTCCATATATTCCATCACACAACGTATTGTTTCAATCTTTCATATAGCGATTTTAAAGAACTTTGAGGTTCTGTTAAATAAACCAAAACATCATCAACAAACAAATTGATTTTGTACTCCTCAGATTTCACTTTAATATTGTTATATTGTCTTATCAATTGTTCCAAGGGTTCAATAGCTAATGCAAACAGTGCTGGAGACAAAGGGCAAACTTGTCTTGTAGATCTTTCTAATAAAAAAGACGATGACCAACCCAATCCCTTTTCAATTTCTGATGTTCTTTTTCAGTAAAATTAGTTTCTTGCAAGAAAGCAATAACTGCTTTCAACTTTTTAATATAAGCCAAACTCTCTTTTTTCTTAATCAGATTACTGAACTTGTTAACATTAAACATCCCAAAATGTAATTTACTCGCCATTGTAGTTGCTACTACGGTAGAGATATTGAAGTAAATAAAAACACACGCCAGATTAGTCAACTCAAGACTGATTTATTCAGGGTTTACAGGCTTCTTTTATATACTGCATGTCCCAGGCTCCACGGGACAAGGTGGGATGTCACTACGAAATTGCTGCCAATCCACGGGTCCAGCAGGTTTAAATTTAGCCTTGTGAGTGTCCCGTGCCTTCTGACAGGAGACTTAACATCTCCATGTGTGATAGTACAGATCTATCACCAATGTACATAGTGTATATAGTTACTGTATCTAGACTGTGCTTACAGCATTTGGCTGAGAGCTAAGCCACACCTATTGTCTGGGCCTTAAAGGGTTGTGTCCCTAGCCAGGTCGGATCATTCCGGACTGGTCGGCCACCTGTGAAGAGCTCCGGTCTTTTGCTAATAAAAGCCTTGGTTTGGATCAACAAGTCTTTGGTTCTTCCAACGAGCTCTACAATTTTATTAGCAAAAGAATTTTTTTTGAAAGGGATGGTGCGTTTAACTCGGCCAGAAAAACTTGATATCGACCCACAGTCAGCTACAGCCTTCAAAGCCTTTAACTTCTGGCTGCTGAACTTTGAAAACTTCCTGAGATTCATTCAGGTAGAGGAGGATAACCAGCATCTAACAGCATTGCTGTCTATGGTGTCCTTGAGAGTCTACGAGAACATCCAGGATGAGACCACTTACACCGCAGCCATAAAGGTACTGAAAGGACTGTATGATCAACCAGTGAACAGAGTTCATGCCCGGAGCGTGCTTGCGTCGAGGAAGCAACAGCCCGGCGAGTCCAGCAGGGCATATTTACAAGTATTAAAGGCATTGGGCAAGGACTGTAACTGTGTGGACAAAACTGCTGCCGAGATCACAAATGATCTCGTCCGCGATGCCTATGTGGCCGGGCTCAGATCGAATGAAGTGAGGCTGCGCTTGCTCGAACAAGGGGTAGAAAAACTAGAGGACGTGGCCCGGATTGCAATCACAATGGAGGATGCAGCCTTAAAGTCCACCGAGCTCTCTAGGGACTGGACCCCTCGTTCTGATGTGAGTAGAGTGGCCTTCTACCCTACCACCCCCCGAGATACTGACGGCCTGTCGGCTGCTGCTACCCTGCCCCGTGTTAGGTCTGCTTTGTTCATGAATGAGTGAGACAAACACCAGGCTGAGTCGAAATCAGGGTTCTTTGTTCTTTATTACCGGATTGTAACACTTGCGACCAACAAAGTTAGTCGGAGAATGCATTCTGCCGTTATCAGCAAAATGGTGATTTTTTATACCCTTGGATATGTGCTTAGAACATCATCATATCATTACTTGTCCAATGACTAAAACTGTTGCTATCCTTTCCCTGCTAGCTTCCTGCCTCTCAATCCATCAATGTCTCTCTTATCTTGTAAGTACAAGGATGCATTCTGTTACTCCTTAGTACTGGGTGACTCCTTCTCCGGTCCCATCTCATGATGTTTTACCTAACAGGAGTACAAGGACACCTCCCCTTCTTGTTACTGCCCTGTACAGGGTAACTCCCTACACATTCCCATCTCATGATGTTTTACCTTACAATCCCTCCTTTGTCCTCTTTAGAGGACAATCTCGCCCTGACTATGCTACCACCGCGTTACATTATTTCGCCTATTATTGCCAAGCTCTATACGGGTTCTGTTCACAGGGTAGTTCGGCTGGTGGGCGAGGGTTCCCCCAACCCTCCTTTGCGTACACCCCCCATCCGTCACCCCGATCCCATTGCCCGTTTACAAGTTTCATCCCATTTGCCCCCAAGCAAAAAACTAGCTAACCCCCCGTACATTAGTAAATTCCCAAGTTAACATATGGTCTACAATCTAATTCATAATACTTGTTCTACAATCTGATTAATAATGTTTGTGTTACAATCAATGTTATAATATTTGGGTTACAAGCAAGGTTAAAATTATATGTGTAACAATCTAATTCACAATCCCTCCTTCCCATCACATTCCCCTTCAGACTCCAGATCGATCTCAGCAACTTTCTCCGTCTCCTGTAATGTGAGATAGTCTTGCTCCACAGCCTGCACAGCTTGATATTTCGGAGGCAGTTCATCACGGTCAGCAAAGGCTTTCTCTATGGTCCTCGTGACCAGCGTTCGAATGCATGGAATACAACAACAGCCACAAGTGATAAAAATTGATACAGAAATGAACAAACCCAGCAAAAGTTGTCCTAACAATGTGCTCCATCTCCCAAACACTCCCTGTAACCAGGATAAAACAGGATTGGAGACTCCAGACTGGGCTTTTAATTCTTTCGCCAATGCCCTAAGTTTCGTTAACCCCTTAGTGAGTGATCCATCTGGCCCTGTGTTATTAGAGATAGAAGTGCAGCATAGATCTCCAAACATAGCACACACTCCACCTTTCTCTGCCAGGACCATATCAATCGCTATCCTATTCTGAAGTGTCATAAGGGAAGTTTCTGACAGTTGTTGGTGTATTGCCTCAACAACGTCCCTGGTCAAATTTGCAAGGCGCTGGACATTATAGTGAATAAGGTTGATCCTATTAACATTCTTATTTACAGTGATGGGAAAAATTGCACTAAAAACAGGAAAGCTTTCAAACCCAGCTGCAATCTCATCGGCTAATTTAAATTCGTCCGGAATATTCCGGGCTTGGCCAATGGCATCAATCCATACCCCATCAGGGTTCCTTCCTCCCGGCCCCAAGAGTCCAACACTCCTCCTTTTTCTCCACAGCCAACTCTCTGTGTGGCGCAATTCTAGGGAATCCTCGTCTCCCTCCTGCCTTTTGACAATCAGCACTGGCGCATTAAGGGTTACTAGAGCACACCGACCATCCCAGTTAGCAGGGAGCCAGTTGTACAGCACTCTTCCTCCACAAAACTCATCTGTGTAGTCATTCAATCTGCTACAAGTCTCCTTAGTTTCAGATTCATTTTTTTGTTATGGGACCTCAAAATCATCCCCTGTATATGTTCATGATAACCAGTAACCTGTTTGGCTGCCCTGTCAGGCACCCATGTGGCGTTTTCCCTGCTAATAGTAGGTCGTCTACATACTGAATCAGTGTAACATCTTCCGGGAGCTTTAATTTCATTAGGATTTCGCTAAGGGCCTGATTGAACAGTCCTGGACTGTCCTTATAACCCTGAGGTAATCTAGTGTATGTGTACCGATGTGCTTGGTAAGTGAAAGTTAACCAGTCTTGCCATTCCTCAGCTAAATTCAAGCAGAAGAATGCATTTGCCAGATCAATGACAGTATAGTATTCGTGCTCCGGACTCAGAGCCCTAAGTGCTACATATGGGTCTGGGACTGGTCTCCCGATGGTCTTGGTAGCCAAGTTAATCTCCCGGAGGTCGTGTACCATCCTCCAGTCTTTTCTACCCGGTTTGGGAACAGGCATGATGGGCGTGTTCCACATACTGTCAGGTGCCGCCCTTAAAACCCCTGACTCCATTAACCCTTCTATCGTTCCTTTAATACCCTCCTCCTGACTGGGCGACAAGCGGTATTGTTTTCTCCATATTGGTTTCTGCCCGGGGTTGGCCAATTCTAGAAATACCTCTCCTTTTATTACTCCCACATCATAGGGCCCCGTTGTCCGTATATGTGGACTCAGATTAGAAAGATATTTGTCTGAGTCTCTGTGATCAATATTTTCTCCTTCTATGGCTCGGTCTCTTTCTACTTTCTCATTCACAACCTGGTCCCATGCTTCAATATTCAGTCTGACAAATTTTCCTCCCTCCGAGGTGGAATATCCCGGGATTTCTGTCTGCCTGTATTCACACCCTATCGCTTCCTTTACCATCGGACCCAGCTGTCGAGCGTGATGATCTTTGGCAATACCCAAGGTCACATGAGGCACACTTTCTACTCCTAAGCAGAACCACTCCATTTGTTCTTCTGTCATGACAACCATAGCAGCTATTCCCTCCTTACCTACAAAGATAAATGGACAATGTATCGTTTCTGTCTTCCCTTCTTTTAGAGAGTCCCACCTCTCCTCATATTCCTGGTCCGGGTGGATGGTGTAGTTTAATGTAACATGCATAGGATCTAGTGGATAATGGTAATCCCCATACCGAGGAATACTGGCCCTCCACTCAAAAAACTGTTTAATCAGCCCTGGGCCTGGTTCATCATACAGTAGCCGACTCCAGAAAATACTTCTGAAGCGTTAGATGGGGTCATTACTATAAACTGTCCTCCCCTTCTTATTGTATCCCCTGGGTATGTTAACCGAAGGCCCTTCTCAGAACATTGTATGGTTATTCCTAGTTTGGTAAGAATGTCCCTTGCTAATAAATTAATGGGGCAACTTGGCACAACCAGGACAGGCGTTTTAACCCTTTGTCGTCCAAATGTCATGTCGATGTTATCTGTATAGGGCTGTGTTTCCCTTATCCCGGAGAATCCTATTGTAGATAATGTTTTGCCCGAAAATGTGCTCCCTGGGGGTTTTTTAATCACTGTCGTAACTGCTGCCCCTGTGTCAACCATAAATTCAATTTTTTCTCCATTTACCGTCCCCCAAATTTTTGGTGGCTCCCAGGGAGGCGTGATTTTTGATTCTCCAGGGCACCTTCAATAATCAAATTCAACACTTTCCTCAATATAGTCATTACACTGAGGTGCCTGGACTTGTTGATCACTCTGCCACCCCCCGATTCTCTGGGGCCCATCAATATGTCCACCCCTACCCCTTGCTTGTCCTCTTAAGTTTCCTCCTCTTCCCCGATAGCCTCTAATAGAGGGTAATCTTTTTCCCTTTGCTCTCCCAGCCTCCGGACAGTTCCGCTGGTAGTGTCCAGGATTTTGGCAGTACCAGCATACTGCATGTTCCCCTCTATACATTGTACCTAGCTGTCTTTCCCAACCATTTCTTACTTGGGGTCCCGGATTTATCACTGGCCCCATGACCTGTGGGACTATCTGTTGGGCCGCTAATTTAACCCCTATATGTTCTATGGCTCTCACCAATTTATCGGTTGTCTTGTCCACCTCCTTCTGGGACGCACTTTCTGACTTAGCATGCTCTGATTGACGATGTCGTTTGATTGCATGTGTCAGGTGTCTTTTCCACAAATCCTCTGACATTGTCTCTAATCCCACAATGTCCCTTAATTTTGCTTGAACCGTAGCAGGTAGTCCGTTTATTATCCCATTACGAAAGTGAGCCCTTCCTAAGGGGCTGTGGTCGGGTCTTTCTCCAGTCCCTGTTTCCCATAAGTCCCATGCTCGAGTGAAATACTCGTGTGCAGTCTCTCCTTCCTTTAGTTGAAGGGTTACCAAGGCATCCAAACTATAGGGTGTAGGAAATGTTTCTCTAAGTGCTTCCCAAAATTTATTCCGAAGTGGGTTAAATTCTATTTCATCCCCCAATTTAATGCTTCTTACAATTCTCTCTATTTGCTTCAGGGCCCCTTCTGCCTTTAATTTTATCATGATAGTTCTGACATCTGCGAGTGCTAATTGTTCTTGGCAGGTTTCTCGCTCAAAACAAGAAATCCATGGACTAGCCCCATTACTCAACGGAGGTAGTTTTTTCATTAAACTCTCTAAGTCCATTCGTGACCAGGGTACATATTTTTGAGTTCCCCGTCCCATGATCAGTAATGGGCATTGATATCTCAATTTTTGGGGATTTCTGCTCCTTCTTTACTCTTGGCATGCATTTATTTATCCCACCTTGTTCTGACTCTTCTTCGTCACTGTCACTGTCCCTATCAGCTTCCAATGTCTCAGGGTCAAAGGTATATTGGTCACGTTCATCTCTAAGATAATCTTTTCGGCCATAGTTTAGTTGTTTCACATCTTTCTCTTTTGTCCTAACTATGTCCAGGTAGGCATGTCTATTTTTCTCCCTCCCGAGTCTTTTCCTTTTACTTTCCTCCCATGGTGGATCGTATCTCGTTTCCTCATCTGTACTACACTTTTCGTCCTTTACTCCTATTACCATTCCTTCAGCTTTAATTTCTCCTGACAGTGTTGTAGTTATCTTTTCCACTTCCTTAAATACACCTACCATTAATTCTTTTTGATCCTCACTGATCTGCCCCAGCACATTAATATCTCTGTTTAAGTTTTTAATGTTATCCTGAACCTTTTTCATGTTCCATTTCTGTATCTCTAACTCCTTTTCTATTTTCTTGGACTCCAGAGGGGTCTCTACATCTATTACTCCCCCTTCTATTTTTATTAAAGGGGCCTGTACCTCGTCTGATGTGTCCCTATTCCCGAGGTTCTTGTCACACCCCAGTGTCTCAATATCTGGATATAAGGGACGTGACTCCAGTATCCCATCTGGGGTGCCAGAGAGAGAGAGAGAGAGAGAGAGAGAGAGAGAGAGAGAGAGAGAGAGAGAAAGAGATAGAGAGAGAGAGAAAGAGATAGAGAGGCAGATACACAGAGCACAAGAGATAGAGAGAGAAAATGCCTTGCACTGGCCCCACTGGGAGAAAGTCTTCAGATTAACACTTTCGTTTCAAAGGTTTTAAAAGGTTCTCATCCTGTGATCACTGGTCTGGATCAGATTGGGTCTCCCACCACTGGGAACTATCACTCCTTCCTTCCCTCCCACCTCGAGTGAGCTACACGTCAGCCCACAATGTCTGCCCTGATCCCGCAATGGTGGGGGTGCGGGAAAAAGGGAGGGAGAGAGGATAAAACAGGATCCCATTTGATGCGGAGCTGGAATTGTGGGCACAAAATTAAAACCAAATTGTATTTCTCTGCCCTGCCCAACCTGGGGATTTCAGGGCAGCACCGCCACAGATTGGGATTGGGAGGGGGAGTGGGTGAGAGAGGAGGGGGGGGAGAAGAGAGAGAGGGGGAGAGAAGAGAGAGGGGGGAGGGTGAAAGGAGGGAGGGAGAGAGCAAACCCAGACACTTCGTGGCTGGAAACTGGAAACAGGCACTTTTCCTTTCCCTTCTGTGTTTTGTTTCTTCCAGCTTATCTAAGCCTCTACGTTTTAAAATTTTTTTTTTTTTTTTTCTCTCACCTGTCAGGAACATCTCAGTGCCCCCGGGTAACCAACCCCTCTTCCTCCAGCGGTCTACACATTTTCGGAGCATTTTTGTTTTTCCAATGCCGCATTACTGGTATTTCGCTCCTCTAATTCCTGATTAATTTCCTTAATAACTTGGTCAAAAGTCTTAGCAGGCAACTGTACAGCCATAGCTGCGGGACCGCTTTCTAATGCCTGTTTTAATTTAGGTTCTTGTCCGTTTAGGGGATCTATGTCAACGAAAATTGCTTTTAAAAATGTCTCCTTGCAAGCTGGATGACTAATATCTTTTAAAAGAACAGTCTCGAAGTCTTGTCCTCCAATTGACTTCAGACTGTCCTGTATACTCTGATTGCTCGTTTTCCACTCTCTGTTTTCCCAAAGGGGTCTGAAAGTTAAATTACAACTAGAAAACCAAATATTTGGGCTATACTTTTGTCCTGTTTCCCTGTACCAATCTATGAATTTACGTAACTTTATCTCCTTGGTGATGTTGGGAATACCCTCATTTAACTTATCAAAAGTATTTCGAATAAACTGGGTGTCTCTTAGGAGTTTGTCAACTTTTTCATTAATATCTCCTACCTGATCCGGACACAGCTGTCGCAGCCTTCTGTCGTCGTTCTTGTTCACCAGGCAGGCGTCCCTGAGTACTTTTTTTGTTGTCTCAAGGTCTCTAGTGTCTGCTGTGGTATTCCACCACGGCGAATTGGGGAAATAAATTCTTAACTTCTCAAGTGTACAGACATTATCATACCTACCGGACATTTATAAGTCAGTCTCTCAGATACAATTGAGGCCAATAAGCCTGAACCTTTGTTTTCTTTCAAAGCCCAACCTTCACGTGGGAGATTTCTCCTCTTAATAACCAGTTTAGGGCAGAAAACTCAGGTCCTCAATTGTTTATAGACCACCTTCTCACTCTATTGGACTTTGCAACGACACAATAAAGACTTTTAAACTCTAGTAGTTTCTTGCGAAGCACTTAATAAATGTCATTCAAACACCTTAAGGACTTTTATCTTGTCTGTAATCACTTACGTGTTACAATCCTGGCATGCGACCTTCAATTGTGGTCGTCTAATTTGTCCGATCTCCAGTTCTTACTGACAATCATAAAGATTTAAAAAAAAAGAGAATTTTGTTAAAACAGGCTTCTCTGGACCTTTTTATCAGCCGGCTGAGATGATTGTCAGAAAAAACAGAAACCGTCGTCCAGTGTTCACTCACCCATCACGTCGGGGTCACCAAATTGTTAGGTCTGCTTTGTTCATGAATGAGTGAGACAAACACCAGGCTGAGTCGAAATCAGGGTTCTTTGTTCTTTATTACCGGATTGTAACACTTGCGACCAACAAAGTTAGTCGGAGAATGCATTCTGCCGTTATCAGCAAAATGGTGATTTTTTATACCCTTGGATATGTGCTTAGAACATCATCATATCATTACTTGTCCAATGACTAAAACTGTTGCTATCCTTTCCCTGCTAGCTTCCTGCCTCTCAATCCATCAATGTCTCTCTTATCTTGTAAGTACAAGGATGCATTCTGTTACTCCTTAGTACTGGGTGACTCCTTCTCCGGTCCCATCTCATGATGTTTTACCTAACAGGAGTACAAGGACACCTCCCCTTCTTGTTACTGCCCTGTACAGGGTAACTCCCTACACATTCCCATCTCATGATGTTTTACCTTACACCCGTGAACCCGAAATGTTATTTCTGGAGGGAGGGATAAGCACAGCAGGTCCCAGTGCCCAGCAAGAAAAGCCAAGTGCCAGAAGTGCCTTAAAAAGGGTCACTTTGCTGCAGTCTCTAGGTCTAAAATGGCCGCCAGCAAACACAGTGCCTCGTGTAAAGCCCAATCGCCAATATCCCATTCAAACTCTTCTTCCCCAGAGCTCTCGTCCAATGAGAGTGAGGGCTCCCCTGCACGGCAACGCCTGACGTCACGGAGACGCCGAACCCGGAAGGGGCAGCCCACCCTCGCAACCATGGTGTTGGCCCGCCTCTTGCCCCCGTGCGGAACACTAGCTGTTGCCGCCGCTGCTGCCGCCGCCACAGACACCCCCGGGGCCGACCAGGTGCTCACCCTAGCGTCCGTCGCTGATGACCACCAGGGCCTGACCGCCGCGACCAACGACCTACCCACCGCCAATCGCGAGCAACTACAAACCCCACTACTTACCATTCACCCACCAACGCCTCCACAACAGCACTTCCGGGAGGTCCTCCAACCTGCTCCTCGAGCGTTGACTACGTCATCCCGTGTCGTGACATCATCCCGTTGTGTGACGTCATCCCGTTGCGTGACGTCATCCCGTTGCGTGACGTCATCCCGTTGCGTGACGTAATCGCGCAAAACTCCCCTGTCAACTGCTTCAATAACATTAAACCAGCAATGCTCTCATCCCCTCACCAGAGCAATGGAACTGATTAAAGTGCATGGACACTACACCAATTGCTTATTTGACTCTGGGTCAACTGACAGTTTTATCCAGCCAGATCTGGCTCTCCGTTGGGGACTTGACATTATCCCCACTACCCAGAGGATCTCATTAGCGACGAGGTCGCACTCGACTGGGATAAAGGGGTATTGCATCGCCACGCTGGAAGTACAGGGCGTGACGGTCACCCACTTCAATTTATTTGTCCTTCCCCAATTGTGCGCCCCAGTTTTGCTGGGATTAGACTTCCAGTGTCAGTTCCAAACGGTGTCCCTACACTTTGGGGGACCCCACGCCCCCCCTCTCGGTCTGCCATCGCCCCACCCCTGAAGCACCTGAGCAACCCGCCCCCGTGCCCCGGGGCCAATCCTGCGGCCTTTCCACACTCCGGATTGCCCCGCCAGCACTCTTCGCAAACCTCACCCCTGGCTGGAAGCCTGTGGCCACCAAAAGTCGGCAATATAGTTACGAAAACAGGCAATTCATTAGGAATGAGGTGCGTAGATTGCTGGATGAGGGTATCATCGAACCCAGTTCAAGCCCCTGGAGAGCCCAGGTGGTGATTGTCAAGAATGGGGAAAAACTACGGATGGTGGTCGACTATAGCCAGACCATTAACCGCTTCACGCTCCTGGATGCGTACCCCCTGCCACGCATCACGGATGTGGTGATCCAGATCGCCCAATACCGCATTTTCTCCACTATTGACCTACGTTCGGCCTACCACCAGCTCCCGATCCGCTGCGAGGACCGACCATTCACAGCCTTTGAAGCGAATGGGCGGCTATATCAATTTCTCAGGGTACCATTCGGGGTCACGAATGGTGTCGCGGTCTTCCAGCAGGAAATGGACAGGATGGTGGACTGGAATGGGCTAACCGCTACCTTCCCGTATCTGGACAATATCACCATCTGCGGCCACGACGTGCAGGACCATGACGCCAACCTAGACAAATTTCTTCAAACTGCCCGTCGGCTGAACCTGACTTACAATTTGGACAAGTGTGTCTTCCGGACCACACGACTCGCTATTCTAGGTTGTGTGGTGGAGAACGGGATAGTCATGCCAGATCCTGACCGCATGCGTCCCCTAATGGACTTACCCCCCCACATACCCAGAAAGCTCTCAAACGTTGCCTGGGCCTTTTCTCGTATTACGCCCAATGGGTTCCACACTATGCCAACAAGGCACGTCCTCTTATCAAGACCACCTCTTTTCCCCTCTCGACCGAAGCCACAGCGGCTTTCGATCGAATCAAATCCGACATCGCTGCTGCGATGCTGCACGTGATCGATGAGTCTGTCCCGTTTCAAGTCGAGAGCGATGCATCCGACTTCGCCCTGGCAGCCACTTGAACCAGGCCGGTCGGCCTGTAGCCTTCTTCTCCAGAACCCTCCAGGGTCTGGAGAGTAGACACTCCTCGATCGAGAAGGAGGCCCAGGCCATAGTTGAAGCGGTGCGTCGTTGGAGACATTACCTCACTGGGAGGCGCATTACACTGTTGACTGATCAACGCGCGGTCTCCTTCATGTCCAGCATGGTAAGATAAAAAACGACAAAATCGGCAGATGGAGAATCGAACTCTCCACCTTTAACTATGACATCCTGTACCGGCCTGGTAAGCTCAACGACCCGCCTGACGCGCTCTCCAGGGGGACGTGCGCCAGCATACAGATGGACAGACTACGGAAACTCCATGAGGCGCTCTGTCATCCAGGGGTCACTAGGTTTGCTCACTTTTTCAAGGCGCGCAACTTACCCTACACAGTCGAGGAGATCCGCTCCATGACCCGAGCCTGTTCGGTGTGCGCTGAATGCAAGCCCCACTTCTTCCGTCCGGATAACTCCCACGTTATCAAAGCCACCCGCCCCTTCGAGCGTCTTAGCTAGACTTTAAGGGGCCCCTACCGTCGACCAACCGTAATACCTACATCCTTACAGCCATCGACGAGTACTCCCGCTTCCCATTCGCTGTGGCCTGCCCAGACACCACTGCCACCTCAGTGATACAGGCCCTTCACAGTATTTTCACCATCTTCAGGTACCCCAATTCCATCCACAGTGATAGGGGGTCCTCATTCATGAGTGCAGAGCTGCGACAGTACCTTCTGGAGTGTGGTATTGCTTCAAGCAGGACCACGAGCTATAACCCACGCGGTAACGGCCAGGTCGAGAGGGAGAATGCCACCATATGGAGAGCGGTTACACTGGGCTCTCCGGTCTAAAGGTCTCCCCACCTCTCACTGGCAGGAGGTTCTCACTAGTGCCTTACACTCTATCCGCTCCCTCCTATGTACTGCAACAAATGCCACCCCCCACGAAAGGATGTTCCTTTTCCCGAGGAAATCCGAATCAGGAACAACTGTATCGGTATGGCTCACCGTCCCTGGCCCCGTCCTTTTGCGACACCATGTCCGGCACTCAAAGAACGACCGAGTGACTCTACTCCACGCGAACCCACATTACGCCTACGTTGAGTTCCCAGACGGGCAGGAGGACACTGTTTCGGTGTGGGACCTAGCTCAGGACGTGGTAGATCCAGCAAACCCCCCAACCCAACCTTCCCCAACTCCTTATTCTCCAGGTCCCGTGCCGCAGCAGAAGGACCAACAGCACCACAATGACCCGGGCCACCCTGCCGACAACACGACTGGGGAATTGAGCGACGGAGCAGTCGCACCCGACGAGCCCGCTGGCGACACCACTCCAGCGACCCCAATCCCGGCACCACGGCGGTCACGTCGGATGGTCAGACCCCCTGACCGCTACATTCCTTGACCTACCCTTCCTTTCATTCTCTCCCTCATTTTTATTTTTTTTTCCCAGTGTCAATTCTCCAAGAAGGGGTGAATGTGATAGTACAGATCTATCACCAATGTACATAGTGTATATAGTTACTGTATCTAGACTGTGCTTACAGCAATTGGCTGAGAGCTAAGCCACACCTATTGTCTGGGCCTTAAAGGGTTGTGTCCCTAGCCAGGTCAGATCATTCCGGACTGGTCGGCCACCTGTGAAGAGCTCCGGTCTTTTGCTAATAAAAGCCTTGGTTTGGATCAACAAGTCTTTGGTTCTTTCGACGAGCTCTACACCACGTGCCATTCCTTGGCACTCGGTATCTCTCGCGAGTTGTCTATTAGGTGAGTGTGCAGACATCCATATTCTGGTTCCGCATGCCCGCAGAACCGCACCAGTGACAGTTTGTGATGCCACACTGTGCACCCGCTCAGCCCCCTACACCATCATGAATGTTGAACTTTCACTGCCAGCTGGGATGGGAACCCCATCCCCAGTTAATCTGCAAAATAAGATACAAAACCCTCCAAAAGAGAAAACACTGACATTATATGGGAAGTGACTAATGTCACCAATTGACCAATGACTTCGGAAAGAGAAGCAAACAAAACCACCTCCCCCGAAAAGAACAATTAAGTAAAAACATCAATACTTAAAAAACATTTCAAGTATCATATGCAGCTTGCAAATCTCTGCTAATTTGGTCATCATCAATGTCCATTTCAATTAGCTCATTGCATCCACCTTCTGTGAACCATCTCTCTCTTCTTGAGAAAGTTGCTCTTGGCTTTTTTTTCTGCATGGCAATGATTTAGCACATAGAAGAGCATTATCTTCATCAGTTTAAAAAAAAACTGAGTTTGATATTCACCATAAAAAACCTCGAGAGCATCAGGATAGTTAAACACAAATTTATATCCTTTCTTCCATTATCCAGCTTTAGCAGGGTTAAATCTTTACGCTTCTTAATAATAGTTTGGCTCAGACCTGCATTAAAAAAAACATTGTTATTCTTGACCAACAAAGGTGCTTTTTGGCATTTTGAACTGCAACTCTTAAAATCATTCCTTGGTCTTGATAAGATAGACATCTAACTAAAACAGAACGTGGTGGTGGACCAGGAAAAGTTTTATTCCTAATAGTTCTGGGTGCTCTATCTAATTCCAAACCATTCGGAAAATAATCTCTTCCCAAAAACTTCAGGAATCAGCCTTCCAGGTTGTCACATTTGTGGCCCGAAATGTGAAGTTAATAAAACATCAAACACAAGTTTTATCAGGTAAACTTCTCAGTGTCTTTATTTTCCAGTTTCCTTTGTTCTCCTGCTTGTGCTCTTATCTCCGTGACTTCCGGTACATCTCATACATATTCATTATCATGACACAGGTAACCAAAATACATTTCCTGGTCACTGCCAATGTAATTTTAAGAAATTCTAATTGGTACTTAACCTCATTTTAGGTTTTATGTCCAAAATATTTCCAAGTAGAAACAATTCTGCAGTGGGAAAAACACTATCTACACCCCTGTGTTTTAATAAAACCTCCATGGATCTGTGGAACTCGCTGCCGCATTCAGCAGTGGAATCCAGATCACTGGGAGCATTTAAAGAAGAAATAGACAAATATCTCATTAGTGAAGACATCAAGGTATTTGGGGAAAAGGCCGGAAATTGGAACTAGTGTAGAGTAGCTTAGTGTTGATTCACAAAACAGACTTGATGGGTCGAGTGGCCTGCTTCTGTTCCTTTGTTTTGTGATAAGGTTTTCCCTTGGCATCACAAGGTCTAGTGAAAAAGATCTCAGCCTATCCAGCCTCTCCTTATTATTCAAGTCCATTAGTTCCAGTTACATTCTCATCAATCTTCTGTAAAGTTTCCACGTAGTGATAATTTTCCTATATCTGGGTTATCTCACCAACAACTATGGAAACATAACATCCCTGCTCCTGTAGTAAATGCACTGAATGATGAAGGCAGGTATGCAAAGCACGATCTTTACTACCATATCTACCTGGTTCTGCCACTTTCACAGAATTATGAACCTGTCCACCTAAGTCTCTTTATTCCACAGCATTCACCAGGTCCCAACATTAACCACACAAGTCCTCTACCCAGTCTTATTTCCTTTCAGTGGTGTCACTCATGATGTCACCGTCCTGTTTCCCTCCCTCCCCCCCCCCCCCCCCACCCCCATAGATAGAGTGTACTGAGTGCAGAAGAAACAGGTGTGTGTTCTTTGTATGTCTGGGATGGTAGCGGCGGTGAGGGAGGGGGGCTCTGACCGGAGCACATTAGGTTCAAAATGTAAATTAGTGTAGAGTTTTAGCCTTGTAGGTATATTGATACATGCAAACTGGACCCCAAGGCTTCAGCCTACTCAACCTAGTGGGTGATCCGCCACTGACTGGGAGACAATGACCTGATGTTCAGTGGGAGATAGAGTGTTTGACAGCTGTCATTCAATCTGCAAAAACATCACAAACACCTGCTTCTGTCAACAGATTTAATGATGATATTGGGATTGGCCCTTTGAGAATGGGATGCAGCAAGACAGAGAAGTGCAAACCTGAGTGAATGAGGACACTGAAAAATTAAGATGGTGAACTCTACAACTGCAGTGAGTGAGGAATTGATGAGAAAGAGCAGGAGGTCTAAAATTAATAACGTTACTTACATTATTAAACACCTAACTGCAGACGAGAAACTCAGGTCTGTCATGTAAATATGATTAAGCCATATTTTGAGCAGATGCCTCACAGTGAACTTTTGCCAGAGGTGATGGTTATTGACCAGGATAATGAGAAGACAAATAAAACTCTAGGAATCCATTTTGGAAAAAAATTCACAAAAATTGATAAGCCAGAAGTTCAAAAATCCTAAGGTTTTGCAGGACTTGGAAACAAAGTTGGTTCATCTCCAAACCTCAGAAAGGTTTTTTAAATCACTTTTAAAATTTGAGAATTTGTTTCCATATAACCATATAACCACTTACAGCACAGAACAGGCCAGTTCTGTCAAAAGCTTTTCTAAAGTCTAAATAGACAACATCCACAGCTTTCCCTTCATCAACCTCTTTTGTAACCCCCTCAAAAAACTCAATCAGGTTTGTCAAGCATGATCTACCTCTGACAAAACCATGCTGATTACTCCCTAGCAATCCCTGTACATCCAAATATTTGTAAATACCATCCCTCAGAACACTTTCCATCAACTTGCCCACCACAGACGTCAGACTCACGGGCCTATAATTCCCAGGTTTACATTTAGACCCTTTCTTAGACAGCAGAACCACATGCGCCACCCTCCAATCCTTTGGCACTACCCCCGTGGCCAATGACATCCTAAATATCTCTGTTAATGGCCCCACTATCTGTCCACTAGCCTCCCTGAGTGTCCTAGGGAATATTTTGTCCGGTCCCGGAGATTTATCCACCTTTATCTTTTTCAACATAGCCATCACTACCTCCTCGGTTATCCTTATATGCTTCTTGACCTCCCCACTATTTTTCTTTACCTCAACTGGTTCAATATTTTTTTCCCTAGTGAATACTGAGGCAAAGAAATCATTCAAAATTTCCCCCATTTCCTCTGACTTCTCACTCAGCCTACCCTCACTATCTACAAGGGGTCCAATTTTATCCCTCACTAATCTTTTACTTTTAATGTACTTATAGAGACCTTTTGGATTTATTTTTACTCTGTCTGCCAAAGCCTCTTCGTGCCTTTTTTTGGCCTTTCTAATTTTCTTTCTTAAGATTCCTTCTACACTCCTTGTAGTCTTCCTTCAAATTGTCAGCTCCCTGTTCTTTATACCTCTTGTACACCTCCCTTTTTCTCCTAACCAAATTTCCAATATTCCTCGAAAACCAAGCCTCCCTATGACTTCCAGCCTTTCCTTTGATCCATGCTGGGACATAACTACTCTGTACCCTCAAAATTTCTTTTTTGAATATCCTCCATTTTTCATTAACATCTTTACCTGAAAATATCCTGTCCCACTCAATACTCCCCAAATCCCTTCTTATTCCTTCGAAATTTGCTCTTCTCCAATCCAGAACCTCAACTTTAGGCCCCTCCTTGCTCTTCCCTAAAACTACCTTAAAACTAACAGAATTATGATCACTAGACCCAATTAGATCTCCAACATTAATGTCTGATATCTGACCTAGCTCGTTCCCTAACAGAAGATCCAGTATTACACTGTCCTGAGTCGGTTCATCTACTAATTGATTCAGAAAACAATCTTGTACCTCAGAGAATTTCCATAACTTATCATGATGTTGATATAGGTGATTGGGCTAATATATTGTTAATAGTCATTAATGAATATAGAGTTAAAATTTAAGCCTTTTCCATAGTCTCTTCTGTTGTTGCTGGTTTGAGATATAACAGGAGGTAGAACCGAGCAGTGAGGGGTTGGTTGCCGTGGAAGGGATATGACCAGAAGTGTTGAAAGTCAGAGAAAATTTTGAGAAGGTGGCTTGACGTTTTTTGGTGGGTTTCTGTTGAAAGGATAAGTAAGAGGCAATGTCTGAAATATATTGCCTGGCTTCTGGAAGGTGGAGCTTAGTGTTCCAGACCAATACAGTGCCACCCTTGTCTGCAGGTTTGATGGTGGGTTGGGATTGGTGTGGGGAGGGTGTACTGAGGTGGATTAGATTAGAGTGAGTGAGGGGACTGGTGAAGTTGAGATGGTTGATGTCTTAGTGGCAGTTAGAAATATAAAGATCTAGAGCTGGCAGTGGGCAAGATGAGGTGGTCAAGAGGATAATGAAGGTCTAAGACAAGAGACAGGGTCTGTAGTTGGGGTTAGAGAATGCTGCTGGAAGAAGTGGACTTGGAGACAAAGGCACTGGAAGAAGTATTTGGCATCAAGGTGTCGGAGGCTCAATCTTGGGGGCGAACAGGGCCAAGGTGCAGATCCTTGAAGAAGGTGTCAGACCTGGCAGTCACGAGGAAGGCAGGCTTCTGATTATTGATGGTTTCCAGGTGAGTGTAAAACTCTTGGCTGAATGGTTGGATCTGGCAGAGTATGAAGTGTAGGGGAGGTCTGTGGCTTACAGAGTGAGGTTCGGAGCTGAGGTAGCAGGAGAGTGAGGGTCCACTGGTATCTGTGCATGAAGGTGAGGGTGGCCTATAGAAAGTGGCGAGGGAGAAGGGCAACAGTCAATATAGGGCAAGTACCCGAGATCCTTGTGGGGGCCAAACTGGGAGGCCTGGAACGATAACTGGAAGCCATTGGGCAGGTTAGGTCAAGTTTATTGTCATCTGATTGAACAAGTAAAACCCAATAAAACAGCATTCTCTGGTCCTTGGTGCAAAACACGTTGAATACAGGCCAACAGCCAAGAGGCCATAGGAAGACAATGGTCAGGAAGGCAGAGAGAAAAGCTGAGAATTGATCAGGGGATGGAGTTATCTCTGTGAATGCAGGGACAGAGGAGAGGGAAAGTTGGCTCATTAAGATAAAATTTGGGAGGAGTATAGAAGCATGTAGAGAGAGTAAAAGAATGGATGTTATGGGGGATTATTCTATAACTGTTTTAAAAATATTATTTATAAATTTAAAACCACAAAAATTTAGATATATTACCTTTCTATAAATCAACTTCTAATATTAATATATGTAGTATATATATAAATATATATTAGAAAAAGATAGAGATTTAAGAAGAACCACCACCCCCCCCCCCCCAATATCCCTCCACCTCCCCTCCCCCCCCCCACTATCCCCCTACTAAAAATAAAGTAAGACAGTATAGGACAAGAAATTCACTACAGGAGTTCTCCACATTATAAAACTTCTTCTAATGTTATGGAACTTTAGGAAAAAGGGAATGTCTGAGTTTTATTTAAATATTCATATCAGCTCTTTGTAAATATGGGCACCATATTTTCCAAAATATATAGCATTTATCTCTCAAGTTATAAGTAATTTTTTCAAGTGGTTCGCAATCTTGTACTTCTTTGCATTCCAAAATCTGTACCTGATTTCCAAGTTATAGCAATACATTTTCTAGCAATTGCTAAAGCAATTTGTACAAATTTCACTTGATGCATATTCAATTTTAATTTAGGTTTAAGTTCTTTACTATCCCCCAATAGAAATAACTGTCCACAACTAAAACATCAATCCAAAAAGGTATGGTTGAATCTATTTATTTTTTGAGCTGTCAAATATAACTGATAGATAAAATTATATTGTACCAATCTATATCTCATATTTATTGTACTTTTCATACTTACTCTACACAACTTAACACAACTATGCTCATCTATTTTCCTATTCAAATCTATCTTCCATCTTCGACTTGATTTATTGAGGCCATACTTACCTTAGTGACTCAATGCATTCTCCCCCCACAGGGTCTACTGATAATTTAAAAAAAGAATATTGTTGCTCCTCTTGTTTTAGAATTAAAAGATGAAGCTGCTACTTGACCAACCCATTCCCTTTTTAATTTTAAATGTTCTTTCTCTGTTAAACGTGTCTCTTGCAAAAATGCCATATCTACCTACATGTTTTTCATATATGCTAATACTTTATTCCTTTTAATTCACTGTTCAGTCCATTAACATCAAAACTAAGAAAGTTTAATGCATTATTCCCAGCCATTATCTTAATTCCAACTCTCTTTCAACTTGTTCTCCCAGAACACTTCCATCAAATCGAACGGACTCCTGTGTTTATCTCTGTCCCAAAGAAAAAAGATAAAGAAAAAATGAGAAATTTAAAATTAACATTTTAAAAATTAAAATTACTTCGAAAAAAAATAAATGTGTTAAAAAAAAAGAACAGCACTATGCTCCTCTACTATGCGGTTTGTGGCTCTTGCCACAATATGACTCATAATGGTTAAGGAAAGAAAGAAAACATCTGACCCCCCTCCCCAGGGGAAAAATTACAAAGTTCATGGAAAAAGTCTGTCCCCTGCTGCCCCAAGTTCAGTATTTACTTGAGCATCATCCATTATAACTGTTTCACTCTGGTCCTCTGGACCTCTCGGTCACTCCTGTTGATTATGTAGAAATTGCATCGGCGTGGCTCTCTTGGGCATAAACTGTCTTTGTAACACCTCCCTTTTTTGCTCTTGTTGAGGATTTGAACCTTCCGCTCAACTCGATGATCTTCCTTAATTGGAGGAAGTCATTCCGCAAAAGTTCTCGCATCTCTTCCCCCATCCCACGCTCCCTGCCCCTCACTCCCACTGCTTTCCTTCAGTCCTCCACCACCTGCATCTTGTTAACTTCAGCCAATGCCAAATAATTCCAATGACTGCAATATCTCAGTGTGAATCTGGAATCTGGAGGACAAGTCACAACATTAAATACCAATATGTTGACAATATCCCAAGAGGGAACTGACTGCAGCTCGGAAGCAGAGGTCACAGAAAACAACTGGAACAGATTGATTGCTGCCGATTCTCATCAAATATGACAAACTAAACAACATCCAAGATAAGGCCGGGGGTTTACAGGAAATGGATGCAGCCCAGATTGAACCAATGCCAAATACAAAGAGACGATACAAGCCCTTGGTCTGACAGTAGATGGGTTAGTGTGAGTGGACATTAAACATGGAAAGTTTTTTTTAAATGACAGAATACAATGCAAAGTCCTGTAAATGCGTGAAACATCTGTCAATCAAATCCCTCCATCACAAGTCTTCTGCCAGCAAAGTTCGCGTTCTATCATTTGTCCCTTTCCTTGGGCAAGCTGTCCGTGGAAATACAATCAGTGGGGAATATTCTGATCATAGTCATTGGGGTGGGTTCCACTTTCACATTACTTTGCACAATATTTATTACTGAATGTTTAGATTTTTCCGTATTGTTTGTATATGTCATTTTTTTTACATTTCTCTCTTTTGCATATGTATATTTTTCTTGAGTCCAGTTTACAATACAGATAAGTAGAAATTCTGCGTGGCCTGCAGGAAAGAATTGCAGGGTGGCATGTGATATTATGTATGTACTCTGACAATAAATTTCAACTGGAACTAATCTCTCTCTCTTTTTCTCTGTAACATTGTACTTTCATGCTGTACCTTAACTTGTACCATGCATGAATTTTCTAGTAGAAATGCTCACAAAACCCGCTCAACAAAAAATCACTACATCTGAGCACATGTGACAGATAACATTAACTTTAAGCTGAATATTGTGAAACAGATTTGGAAGTTGGAAATAAAGAGCTTAAACTTGACATTGAACCCTTCAGGTATTCACAAAATCGAGTTCTGCTTCAAGGGTTTGATGTAAATTTCATTTCACCTGAATCTACACCAGAGAGTGTGCTCCCTGCCTTCTACAAAGTTGTTGGAGCTCATAAGGCAAGATCCTTGTGCGCAAGATGGAAATGCTAAGAGATTGCAGATAGAGTCATACAACATGGAATCAGGCTCTTGAGCTCAACTTGCCCATGTTGACGAAAATGTCCCACCCACATAAAGCCCATTTGGCCTTTATCCTGCAAAAACCCAACCTATTGAGATTTAGGATTCAATTTATTGTCATGTAATTAAAAACAATGTCATATTACACAAAATTGCATTTTGTTAGCTGCAAGGCAGACAGATACGCCATGGACAAAAATTGCCTGAAGTACCTCTTACATTCAGAGAGGGAGAAGCAGAACAGTGTCCCCTCAGAGATATCGAGTGTCCACGGATTCGTCTCCAGTTCTCCTGCAGCCACATGGAGTCCAATCCAAACCTCCAGCAGCCTGAGCACCAGATTTGAACCTCCGATACAATTAGGAACACTTCAACACCCTTTTTCATCCTGATTCCTATAACCTCATAAGCCTTCAGCCAGTTGAAAGCCAGTCTCCAGCAGTCCTCAGCCTGGTGCAAGTCCCTTTACTGCAGTCACCAGCAGCCCACAGCTACATTGGTTTCTTCCCTCAAGTCACCAACAGACCACCTCCTGTGTGGGTCCTTCAGCCATAGAATCCCTCAGTGGTCCGCCCCCATGATCACCATCCCATGGGTCTTCTCCTATACTCCCCCTTCTTAAACAGGGGTTGGGGGGGGGGGTTAGTCTCCCTATTTTCTGGTGCCCTGCACCAGTGCTCCATTGCCTGGAGTCTGCAATCCCTTATGGCTGCTGGCAATCGTAGGCACTGCCACCTTGGATGTAGACCCCGTCGTCTCGGGAATTAAAATAAAACTACCGCCAGCTGCTTTAACAGGCCGATCAAAGCCGGTATGGAGCTGATGCCAGTCAGACTGAGTGGAAGACCATTGAATCTCTGCTCCCCTCTCTCCACGTGTCCACACCAGTGGCAGTGCCACCATTTATCCATCCAATTTTTTTCTTAAACATTGCGACAGTATCTGCCTCAACTTCGTTCCATACAACCATCACTTTCCGTGTAAAAAAAAAAGGTCACCCATCAGGGATCTTGTTAATCTTCTCCCTTCTGCATCGAAAACCATGTCCTCTGCTTATCAATCCCCTTACTCTGGGCAAATGACTTTCTGTGTTTTAGCTGGCAGTGGAGAAAAGGTTTGCCAGATTGATTCCAGAGAGGAGGGGTGAGCCTATGAGGAGAGATTGAGTCACTAAGGACTGCACTGGCTGGAATTCAGAAGAATGAGAGTGAATCATAGAAACATATAAAATTATGAAAGGGATAGATAAGATAAAGGCATGAAAGTTGTTTCCACTGGCAGGTGAGATTAGAACTTGTGGATATGGACATAGATCATTACAGGCCCTTTGACCCACGATGTTGTACTGCCAGTTTAAATCTACTCAACAATCTAAATCTTCTCCACCCATAATGATTTATTGTTCTTTCATCCATGTGCCTTTTGAAGAGTCTTTTAAATGTCCCAATCCAGCCTCCACCACCACCTCTGGCAATGCATTCCAGGCACCCACAACTCTCTGTGTGAAAAACCTACCCAATGTCTCCCCTAAACTTTCCTGCCTTCACTTGGTACAGATATCCTCTGATGTTTGCTACTCCTGGCCTGAGGGAAAAAAAAGATGCTGGCTCTCTACCTTATAAATGCCTCTCATAATCTTGTAGACCTCTATTAAGTCATCTCTCATCCTTCTTTGCTCTAAAGAGAAAAGCCTCAACTCTGCTAACCTTGCCTCATGAGACATATTTTTCAATCCAGGCAACATCCTGGTAAATCTCCTCTGCACCCTCTCCATAGCTTACACATACTTCTGTAATGAGGTGACCAGAACAGAGGTGTGATTTCACTAGAGCAACATCAACTCACGACGCTGGAGCTCAATCCTTGACTTTACTCTAATCAGCCTTCTGTTCTTCACATAATCATAGCATGCTTCAGATGCTTCCTTAATCCTACTTGCCAATGGCTTCTCATACCCTCTTCTAGCTTTTCTAAGTCCTTTCACAAGTTCCCTCCTGGCTACCCTCATTTAATTCCCTCAAGTAATTTTTATGAGCCCTTCCTGTCCTTTGAAATATGCCTCTTAACTAACTGTCTCACTATTTTTTTCGACCATGGTTCCCTACTATCTTTTCCCTGGGACAAACCTACCCAGAATCCTGAGCAATTGGTTCCTAAACATCCTCCCCATTTATTCTGTGCTTTCCCCCCCAAGAACATCGGTTCCCGATTTACTCTCCCTAGTTCCAGCCTAATTCCATTGTAATGACCCTTCCCCCAATTAAACATTTTACCATTTTTTTCTATTCTATTCCATGGCTATGCTAAAGGTCAGGGAGCTGTGGTCACTATCACAGAAAAGATCCCCCACCGAGAGGTCTGTCACCTGACTAGCTTCATTACCCAGTATTAGATCCAGTATGGCCTCTCCTCTGGTTGGCTTGTCCACATAGTGTGCCAGGAATCTTTCTTGGCCACTCCTGACAAATTCTGCCCCCTCTAATCCCTCTTGCAGTAATATTTGGGACATTGAAGTCTCCCATAACTACAACCCTGTTATTTTTGTACCATTTCAAATTCTGCCTGCTTCACTGTTCTTCAGCATCCCAGGGGCTATTTGGGGGCCTCCCAATAGAGTGTTCACACCCTTCCTGCTTCTTACTTCCACCTACACTGACTCAGTAGACAATCCCTCCACAATATCCTCCCATTCTGCAACTGTGATCCTATCCATAATTAGCACTTAATCCAGCCCCTATCCCACCTGATCCCTCTTTACCTCCCTTGCTCTCCCTTTTGAAACACCTGTTACCTGCAATCCTGTCCTTGCATCAGCCAAGTCTCTAATGTCTACAACATCATAATTACATTTACTGCTTCATGCTTTTCAGTTCATCTCCCCTTGTTCTTAAAACTTCTTACATTGAAATAGACTCATTTCAATCCTTCCAACTGACTACATTTATACTCCCTCCACTGTCTATCCTCATAATTTCATTGCACATTGTATCAACCTTTCCACCATCTACTCTATTCTATGCCCTATCATTTTGGTTTCCAGACTACTGCCAAACTAATTTAAACCTCCAATAAATCCAGCAAACCTCTAGCCAGGATATTGGTCCCTATCCAGTTCAGGTGTAGCCTGTCTCTTTTGACAGATTGTACCTACCCCCGAAGAGATCCCAATGATCCAGAAACCTGTAACCCTGCCCCAATTATAAAGCAACACATTCATGTGCCATATCATCGTATTCTTACCCTCACGGTTTCGTGGTATAGACAACAATCCTGGGATTACTCCCCATTCAGGTCCTGTCTATCCCTGTATTCTCCTTTAAGAACATCATCCCTCAAATATGCACAACATTTAAGCCGCTCACTCTCCCTTTTCAGATGTTACAACATAGACAAGCAGCAATAGAAATTCACCAAGACAAATGGCTACTTAAACTAAAGTCATTTTTAATTTTCTTTAAACATAAAAACAGGATCAAACTTTAACTTATTACTAGAAACTTAACCTCCTAATTTTAAATGTACATGTAAGTAATGTGTTTATGTTCAGAAAAGTTCTTTGATTCACAGTCCAATTTCACTTCTCACTCCTCCAAATTCACCAGTATCAGGCAATTCTTATACAGTGCACAGAATTTAACATTTATGAATTTTCACCAAGCTCTGGTACTTAAATGGTTACCTCTCAGGAAGGTTCTCGTTGGTTTCAGAGAGAGATTTGTTGCTTGTTGGACACACACAAACTGATTCACTTCCATCAGTTACTTCAGTGTCTTGCCAAAGAAACTTGCCCCATCAGGTTTTTCCAAATGATATCCTTTTCTTCTGCAGGTCACCACAGAGTTCCTTTTTGTTTCCCTTATTTCCGGTGAAACACTCTAGCCAGCCATTTGCTCTTGTAAAGACCACAAGTGTTTTCAACATGCTGAACTCTGAACTCACAACCCATCTTCAAAATGGAGTTTCAACAAGCTGCCAGCTTACCATGACTGCAGAAACCAGCTCTCTCTCTCTCTCTCTCTCTTAGAGAAAGCCTGTTTGGTCATTTCTCTCTGCTTGCAAAACCACATGATCTTCTTAGAAAAGCAAACTGCAACCAGACAGATTGCAGCACTGTACCCAATCTTCTGAGTATGTTCTGTAGGCTACTAGCATCAATCCACATGAGGCAGAGTGCAGGTAAAACTCTAGTTTTAATAGACTGGTGTACAGATAGGCTTTGAGGCCTTTGTCTTGTCTCTGTACAAACCTAGGCCAGAATGAGGGGGAAGGGATCACTCCGGACTTATATACAAGGTCACCAGGTGAGCCACCTGGTGACCTATCTGGTGACCTAGTGGTGTAATGACATCATGAATGACATACCACCACATTCACACCCCCCCTTAAAAAATTGTGACTGACCTCCCCCCCCCCCCACTAACCCCCTCTGTCTCTTTGCATCCTTTCATAAGTCCAGTATTTGACATGGTTTCCTCATCCTTCTGGACCTTCGGGGGGCCAGGGCAGGGAGGTGGGGGGGGGTGCCAGGGCCTGGGGGTCTTGGCCCTGGGCAAGAGTATGGTGTGTGGGTGCAGGGCTTTCCACCGTGGGGGTGTGTTCATCTGCTGCTCTTCATGCTGCTCCATGGGGGTCTGCAACCCTCCCACTTTCGCATAATGCCCTTTCTTTCCACATCTCGAGCAGTCCTGCTCCTTAGCTGGACAGTGGGCTCTGGGTTGCTTTAGCTGCCCACAAAAAACACACTTGGAATGGTCTAATGAGACAGTTGCAGTGAAATGTTGCCCTTGTTCACCCGTACACCTCTCCCTGTAAGTGGTCCATGAGTCCGGCTCAGTGTAATCCCGTAGCTCCCCCCTAGAGTCCTCCAGAGCCTCCACAATGGTTTCAGCTTCATCTAGCCTCACTGTCCCCTTTTTCAATAGCCTCTATCTTACCTCCGTTGACCTGACCCTGGCTACGATTCTGTCCCTCACCAGGTCGTCTGCATACTCTTGGGCAGATACTATCTTAAAATTGCAAGCCCTCGCCAAATCCTTTAGTTCGAGAGTAAAGTCTCTAACAGACTCCCCTGCTTGCTGCGACCTGGTC
Organism: Narcine bancroftii; assembly: GCF_036971445.1. Taxonomy (NCBI): domain Eukaryota; kingdom Metazoa; phylum Chordata; class Chondrichthyes; order Torpediniformes; family Narcinidae; genus Narcine; species Narcine bancroftii. Next base: position 23,430,286 of record NC_091471.1, read on the forward strand.
ATGAGTCTGTGCCTGGAGTGCAGCTAACTGTGCTCCCTATTATAATGTCTTTGCAGAGTGTCCATTGCTTCCTGGTACGATCTCCCAGCTGAGCCAGCAGTAGGATCAGCATTTCCTCCTCTGACGCTCCCTCTACCCCCACGTAATTTAAAAAAACACCGATACCACCGGCAGAAATGCATGCTCGCACTGGGGTTTCTGGAATCCAGCTTAAGCTTCTCTGGCCGCAGTACCTGGCTGAGCCTCAGCTTGTGGTTCGATAGTTGGGGGGGTAGGCGCGTGCTAGGCCTGATCCCTCTCGCACGTGGTTGCTCGCACCTTCGGAGACGCGGGTCCCCTCTGGGAAATCGGAGATGGTTAGGGGTGGCTCTGTGGTAACAGCCCGTCCCCCTGATCCTGCCGGTAAACCGTGATCGGCAAGGCGACTTGCAGTATGCCCTTCACCCATGTCTGGTATGACTCCTTGTCATTCATCAGGTACCCCGTGTGCTGTCCCGGTGAGTTCGCGAACAGGTAGGGCACTCTGCCACTCGTTACTTTCCCTGGAATCCCCGCATACTGCACAGCTGATCCTGGTCCCAATGAGTTTATGTATAGGTAGGGCACTCTGCCACTCGTTACCTGTCCTGGTTGTTTCTGACCCCTCCAAAATCCACCATGACTGTGGGGTGGGCTCACCCTCACTCTCGATCCTGATCTCACAGCTTTCTGTTCGATCCGTTTTCGGCTGCATGCGCACAGCGCCCTTTTCCATCCCGACGTCCCTGAGTCGGGTCTCGGCTGAGTCGAGGTCTAGCGGGGTGTCCATTCTGGAGATGTATAACAGTCTATTAAATTGTAGGTTACTACCATCAAGCCACACGAGGCAGAGTGCAGGTAAAACACTAGTTTTAATAGACTGGTACACAGCTCGGCTTTGAGGCTTTGGTCTTGCCTCTGTACAAGCCTAGACCAGAATGAGGGGGAAGGGATTCCCCCCGGGCTTATATACAAGGTCACCAGGTGAGCCACCTGGTGACCTAGTGGTGTAATGACATCATGCATGACATACCACATGTTCATCTGTTGCTTTCCAAAACAATAATCCATTAATCCACAGCATGTCCAATTAACATTTACTTGTGAAGTCTCCATAGGCACTCTTCAAAGTTTTTGAAAAGTCACTGTCTGGCTTGAGCCAAGCTCTTGCTTTTTAAATGAGATCTGTTTTGTGAAGTGTTTGTTTGTAAAGTGACCTACACTACTCCCACAATCTATCTCCTTCAAAACCTATCTATATACAATATGAAATATGATATGATCCATCACATATGGTACCTTCAAAACAATAATTTTTATTGATAACTATTAATCTTACTTAAACCTAACCCCACTATGCACAAATGTATAAATGTTTGTGTGTGTGTGTGACAGATCCCAAACCATTACAGCTCAGTCTTAGAATTGTTTGCGTTGAAACTCAGAGTCTTTAAATTGCTGTTCAAAAGAATTATTGTAGGTTTACTTTCAGATAAATATTTCTTCATACAAATGACTTTTCACAAATTCCCCTCTCTTGCGTGGAGTTTTTTTGAACGTGTTTTTCACACAATGATTTCACCAACCCAGGTAAGAATTAAATGAAGCGACCATTACAAATGGTCATGTAGAGCTGCCCTCTCTTTACAAAGAGACAGTTGAAGTGGCCCTTCCTTCGAACCCACTCTCTGACTTCAGGTGAGACATGGTTCAATATTAAAGATACCTTCTTGAAGTGTCCCAATCGCATGACATGACATCACCACTGATTTTGTTTGAAGTTCCTTTCTTCCAAAAGTTTATGAGCAAATGCCTCTGATTTGTCTGCCCAGTCATCAAACAAAATGGCTGCTTGTTTGACCAGGTGTCTTTCTAGGTATGCGTCATTGACTTAGGTTTCAATGGATAAACTGCTTAATACTTTGAAGTAGCAGTCAAACTATCTCTTTAAGCAAATATTCATTGTCCTCAATATTTGATTAGACAATCACTTCAGTTTTTATTGCACTGCCTACAGCTGGTCATAGTAGACACGGCATTTCTGTGTGTGTGTCTTTGTGTGTGTTTTCCCCTGTTGCCAACCCAACAAAATAACTGTACTAAAAATAATATATTTATAATATAAGGATTAATAATAATATGAATGAAATGGACCCGATTCAAGATGTCCCTGGACCCTGGCACCTGGGAGGTTACAATGCATCCGGGTATCTCTCTGATGTCCATAGAATCTCCTTTCTGCTCTTCTATTGAATCCTCTATCACCACCTCTCTCCTTTTATCCCTCCTTTCCCTCTGAGCCACGGGGCCACTTCCAAACCAGAGACCCCGTCACTACGACTTTGCATTGTTGGTTGTTTCCCTTAACCCCCCACCCTGCAACTTTCCCACAACAGTGTCCAACGTGGTACAGATATTATTGAGGGGAAAGTCCACAGGAGTACCCTGCACGATCAATCTTCCTGCTGCTTGCTTTTGCTTTCCCTCCTTGACAGTCTCCCAGCTACCTGCCTCATACAGGTTTGGTGTGATTGCCTCCATATGACTCTTATCCATGAACTTCTCATTCCTGTGTATGTGCTGGAGGTCACCGAGCTGCAGCACCAGTTTCACCACAACTCAATAAACCTTATGCAGATGCATCTATCAGGGAAATGGCAAGTCTCCTTGAATTCCCACAACAGACAAGATGAACACTGCACTAATCCTGATGCCATTCTGACTGTTGACTATTGTATCTGATTGTATATGCTATGTTAATTTTTAATTTAATTTAAATTTATTTTAGGCATACAGCTCGGCCCACAACCCATGCCACCAGTTGCACCCAACTGACCTACAACCCCCTGTACATTTTGAATGCTTGAAGCCCCTAGGAAAACCCCATGCAGACATGGGGAGAGTGTATAAACTCCTTACAGATAGTGTGGGATTCAAACCCCAGTCCTGATCGCTGGCGCTGTAACAATGTTTCGCTAATCACCACACTAACTGTGTCGTGTAGTCAGATGTACTTGAACTTGAGGCTCAGTATGTCCAACAATATTCCTGTTGGAACCACATATTGTATTAGTTAAATCATACAGTAGGTTTCTCTGGAATATTGAAACAACCCTGGTGAAGCACAATTGTCATGTGAACTCAATATTTGTTCTATCATTTTCAACAGAATTTAACTCATGCTCATTAAGTTAATGCATTATTTTGAAGGATGTTATTGTTGTCATTGACCACCGATGGAATGCTGTGCGAATTGGAATTGAAAGTTTAACTGAAACTCTATGGCTCCCTGCAGAGCTGCAGGGGTACATGCTGGCTAATATCCAGGGCTCAATTCAATGAGTTTATTCTAATGTAGTATATTGGTTTCCTTTCAACTTCACCTATTAATGGTAGAGTTTATGTTGTTGTGGTCATTTGTAGAAGACACTGGAAGATATCTAATCCTTATTCTCCTGCAGAAGATGACAGCTCTTCTTCTTCAACCGCTGGTGAAGATGAGTTGACTAGTCGTTGGTAAAATTATGTTGCCTTTCCACTGTTTTAACTGTTTTAACTGAAATTTCACTCAGAAGCGCCTCACTCTGCACTTTTGCCTATTATATCCAGCCTAAATAGCACGCAAAATATTTTTAAAAACTCAACCTCAGTATACTTGACAAGAAACAAGTCAATTCAATTCCACACATTGATTCCTGAGATGGCAGGATTGGCGTATGAAGAATTTGCTGGGTCACTGCAGTGCCTTCATTGTTCATCGGTCAGGGAAGCAGGAAAATCTTTACTCTATTGGATGAAATATTGATCAAGGCATTATTTTGCCCTGGTAGATACCAAAATTTCAACCTGATCAATCGTAGAGGATTGAGACACTCTGGGAATCTGGAGATGAACCATTTACTGTTGGATGCAACGTTTCTGATCTATCTTTGTATCTTGGCCCCATTTAAGTGTCCAGTCTGTGTAAACCTCACTATCCCATTGAAAATGTGGTTACTATCAAGAAGGGCCTAAACTGACAGAAGGAGAAGACGAAATGAACTGACCCAGTGTGTAAAAGTAGAAGACACAAATTTCTTGTTTATTTTCATTGTGTGATGACATTGTTCAATGGGTTTGATGTATTGTATATGTTGAACGTTGAGTGAGTGGGGTGGGGGGTGGCGTGAAGGAGGGAGGGAAGGGAGGGGGTAAAAGGGGAGAAAATGACACTGTGTATATTCAAGAGGGAAATGTTTGTGTGTATTTTGGTCAGTACGGTTCATAGTGTGAAAAATTTTTAAAAATTAAAAAAAAAGAAGGGCTGAAGCCAGAAACATTGGTTGTGTATTTTTTTTTTATCTTCGCTGAGTTTCTCCAGCATTGTGTTTTACATCATTCTCGGTATATAATTAGCCTAACTCTGGATGACACCCACATTTGATTGCATACATGTAGGAGTGATTTCATTTTCAAGTAAGAAGAAATGGAACTGAATATGATGCAATCATCAAATAGAGCCACATCTGAAAATATGATGGGATTATGCAGCTGATGACTTTTGGGCTGGGATCATTCCCATGGGCTATGTACATAATAAGGCAGGTGCTCTGATTTTTAGCTTGCACCTCAGTGGGAGAAACTCCTTCACAAAGCCTACTAATGAGGGTTGAATGAGAAAATGGAATTTATTTCAAATAGAAATTACAGCCAGTCCCCCTTATCTATGTCATTATTCTCTGCATTTGCTTGATGGAGGAAAGTGACGCAGCCAAACAATTTGCACAAAAGGTGTGAATGTTATGGAGAGGGTGCAGAGGAGATTTACCAGGATTTTGCCTGGATTGGAAAATATGTCTTATGAGGCAAGGTTCTCTTTGGATCAAAGAAGGATGAGAGGTGACTTAATGGAGGTCTACAAGATTATGACAGTCAGCACCATTTTCCCAGGGTGGGAGTAGCAAACACCAGAAGGCATATGTACAGAGTGAAGGGGGAGAGTTTAGGATAAATCTTTTACACAGAGTTTTGGGTGTCTGTGGTGGTATCACCGTATTACTTCTGTGTGTATGGCTGGCCCACCTCCATGATGAAAGGCAGTTACACCAAGACTTCTCTCTCAGTACGAGCTCTGAACTCGGGCCAACCAAAATGAGTGTACATACAGTTTTAGCAATTAAAAGCCTATCGTTCTGGCAACTTCTAGTCTTTAAGTTAATTGATAGCAAATCAATTTTAATTGCTTAAAAATTTTTCCTCACTATGGACAAGTTGGCGAGGCCAGACAAACTTGAAATTGATCCGCGAGCGCCCAAAGATTCAGCCAAGTTTGAGCTCTGACTACGCTGCTTCAACGCCATCTACCAAGGTCGTTCAATCCGAAGAGGACAAAATGCACCTGCTATTCTTGCGAGTCGGCCATTGGATGTACTCGAGAGTGAGGGGATGCACAACATTCACAATAGCCTTGGGAAAACGGAAAGGTCAATATCAGGCTGGAATAAATAAGGTCTATGCGAGTCATCTCCTGGCCACACGAAAGCAGCGACCCGGGGAGCTGATCGATGAGTATGCTCAAGTGCGGAGTTAAGGATGCGAATGTTGGGGAGGGCCTTGATAAAATAGTTGTTACAAAGGAAGTAGTGATGGATAAACTAATGGGACTAAAGCCAGACAAATCACCTGGTCCTGATGATATGCATTCAAGGGTTCTGAAGGTAATGGCAGAAGTTATAGTTGATGCATTGGTGATCATATACCAAAATTCCTTGGATTCTGGGCAGGTCCCGGCAGACTGGAAGACAGCAAATGTCACGCCACTTTTTAAGAAGGGATGTAGGCAGAAGACTGGAAATTATCGGCCAATTAGCTTGACGTCTGTAGTTGGAAAAATGCTTGAAGCCGTCATTAAAGATGAAATAGTGAAACTTTTGGAACGTAAGTGTTCAATCAGGCAGACGCAGCATGGTTTTAGAAAGGGGAGATCTTGTTTGACAAACTTGTTAGGATTCTTTGAGGATATAATGGGTGTGGTGGATAGAGGGGAACAGGTTGATGTTGTATATTTGGATTTCCAGAATGCATTTGATAAGGTGCCGCACAAGAGACGTATCAGTAAGTTACAGGAAAGTGGAGTCCGGGAAAGTATATTGGCCTGGATTGAAAATTGGTTATCTGACAGGAGGCAGAGAGTCGGGATAAATGGGAGTTTTTCAGGTTGGCAGAGAGTGGTAAGTGGGGTGCCGCAGGTGTCGGTGCTAGGCCCACAACTGTTCATCATTTACATTGATGACTTGGAGGAGGGGACAAAATGTGGTGTAGCCAAGTTTGCAGATGACACCAAATTGAGTGGAAGAGCAAATTTTAATAAGGATGTGGAGAGTCTGCAGATGGATATAGTTAAGCTGGATGAGTGGGCAAAGGTCTGGCAGATGGAGTACAATGTTAGTAAGTGTGAGGTTATCCACTTTGGCAAGAAAAATAAAGAGCTGAATATTATTTAAAGGGTGAAAAACTACAGCATGTTGTTGTGCAGAGGGACTTGGGAGTGCTTGTGCATGGATCGCAAAAAGTTAGGTGGTAGGTGCAGCAGGTTATTAAGAAGGCAAATGGAATGTTGGCCTTCATCGCTAGAGGAATTGAATTCAGGAGTAGGGAGGTAATGTTACAACTGTATAAGGTACTGGTGAGACCGCACCTGGAGTACTGTGTCCAGTTCTGGTCTCCATATTTGAGGAAGGATATACTGGCTTTGGAGACGGTCCAGAGGAGGTTTACTAGGTTGATCCCTGGGATGAAGAGGTTGACTTATGATGAAAGATTAAATCGTCTAGGATTGTATTCGCTCGAGTTCAGAAGAATGAGAGGAGATCTCATAGAAACATATAGGATTAAGAAGGGTATGGTTAGGATAGATGTAGGAAGGTTTTTTGAGGTGGCCGGGGAAACTAAAACGAGAGGACACAGTCTCAAGATTCGGGGGAGTAGATTTAGGACAGGGATGAGGAAAAATGTTTGGAATTCTCTGACCAGGGAAGTGGTTGAAGCTGCCTCATTAAACATATTTAAAATTTGGTTAGATAAATTTTTACATGATAGAGGAATTAGGGGATATGGAGAGAAGGCAGGTAGGTGGAGTGAGGTCATAAATGAGATCAGCCATGATCATATTGAATGGCGGAGCAGGCTCGATGGGCCATTTTTGGCCTACTCCTGTTCCTACTTCCTATGTTCCTATGTTCCTACATCACAGTTGACAGGGTTGCCCAATTCACATCAAGTCTGTGGTCAGCAATGGCCACCCTGCTTGAAATCAAGTTGCAACACATAACTGCGTACCACCCACAATACAACGGACTAGTAGAAAGGTTCCACAGGCATTTGACTTCACAGAATGTATATTGTCTTCCCAGTGTATATATTGACTCAATAACGTGTACACCAACATTCATAGTAGCTCAGTGTAGAATACTTCACTACATTTGGAGTACTGTGTGCAGTTTTGGGCCTCTTATCTTAGAGGGGATGTAATAATGTTGGAGAAACTACAGAGAAGATTAACCAGGATGAATCCTGGAATACAATGGCAAACATATGAGGAACGTTTAATAGCTCTTGGACTGCATTCATTGGAGAATAGAAGAATGAGAGGGGATCACATAGAAACATTTTGAATGCAGAATTTTTTTGACAGAGTAGATGTGAATATCCCTTGATGGATAAATCCAGGAAAAGAGGGCAAATTCTTAGAATTGGAAGTTACCCATTTAAAACAGAGATGAGGAAAAATTTCTTTTCCCAAAGGGTCGTCAATTTGTAAAATTTGTTGCCACATACAGCTGTGGAGGCCCGATCATTGGGGGAGTTTAAGGAGGAGATTGATAAGTACCTCATTAGTCTGGGTATCAAGGAATATGGGGAACAGGCCGGAATTAGGAACTAGATGTGAGAACAGTTTAGCTCAGGGCAGAGTTGAGGAACAGACTTGATGAGCCGAATGGCCTACTTCTGTTCCTTTTTCTTGTAATCTTGCAAAGAAGTGAACTGGATTCGACAGTGACTGGATAGGAGATGCCAGAGGGTAGTGGTGGATGATTGCTTTTCAGACTGGAGGCCTTCGACTAATGGTGTGCCTCAGGGATTAGTGCCGGAACCAAAGTCGTTATTCAACAATATCAATGATCTGGATGATAATGTGGTAAAGTGTATCATCAAGTTTGTAGATCACAGTAAGATTGGATGTGTCGTTCACAGTGAAGAAGGTTTTCAAAGCTTGCAGAGGAATCTGTAACAGCTGGAAAAATGGGCAGAAAAATTGTATTTTGGAAGGACAAACCAAGAAAGGATATACACAATGAATGGCAGGGCATTGATGAGTGCAGTAGAACTGAGGGATCTGGGATTAATTACCTGAAAGTGGCATCATAGGTAGATAGGATTGTAAAGAGATCTTTTGGCATATTGACCTTCATAAATGAAAGTATTGAGTATATGAGTTGAGATGTCATTGTGAGAGATGGGAAAATTGATCTAAAATTATGAACATGGAAGAAACTAAAATTCATCAGTTAATGGCTGTAACCAGTACAAACAGGATGAGCTTGGGGATTAGGATGCAGGAAAGCAGAGTCAGCACGATTAACATAAGAATCTTCTACTCTTTGTGACAAGAGCCACCATAAGACTAAGATAAGGAGTGGTAAGGAACAATAGAATGTAGGAAGTTGAGGTAGTCTGGATCAGATAAAGGTTTCCTAGCCCTAGACAGAAGTACCAAGTCCTACATATCTAATTAGCTAATCTTACACAGATTTATACATATTAAATTAGCCAACCCTAGACAGGATGAGCCAACTCTGCATACCAAGAGACTGTAGCCCCGAGAATCAGGAAGGTGTGAATAAGGACAATGACATGATGGGACACTCACAGGATACCCCCTGGTCCTCCAAGTGTACTGAAACTGCACGTAGGCAGGAAGGATTGCCTCTGCCAAACCCATCCAGGGGGCAGAAGAATGTAAGGGGGAGGGTATTCTGATACTGAAATCCACTGTATAAAAGTTGGGTGAGCCCCAGTGTAGGTGTGTATTCCCTGGGTAAGGGGAAGCACCCAACTTTGCATTGTTGTAAAATAAATGTTCTTTATTCTCAATTTTTGTCTCGAGCAATTTCTTTAAAGGTACTTCAATTTCTAACAAATGGGGGCTCGTCCGGGATCACACTCCCTCCACTGACAGAGTACCCCGACGACGAGAGTAGGTGCACCCCAGCTGATTCAGCTGGACTCACGGACGACGGGTGGCTGGTCAGTGGAAGAAGCGAGTGATATCCGAGAAGAGGCATTGAGAACAAACGACGGGAGGAAGTGCGCTAGAGCATTGCTACTGGAACTCGGTAAGAGGAATTTTACTTGTTTATAAGTATGGGAATAATGAGTAGCAAGGAAGAGAGTCCTGGTTCAGGATGTGAACACCAGATAGCTACGTACAGCCCGCTTGGGTGATGTTATCTGAGTGGGGCACGGGAAGGACCCGTGGGAAAGACAAACTGACAATGGTTAAATGCCCGGTTAAAGGGAGCTCCGTGTACTGGCCAAAGTTCGGATCCGAGGATGAATGGATGTGTCAAGCTTTGAACATCTGGCTCAATCAAAACCAGAGAGAGACAATGTTGAGAGCAGGGAATATGCATCCTGCTGGCCCATTGAACAACTGGTTTTGAGTGAGAAAGAACTCAGGGATAAGAGAGAGGAGGAACCTTTTGTCCCTGAATCACAGGGGTGGGATGTGCTACATTCCCTCCCTCCACCTTATGTTCCTCCTATGCCGGCTCCTATCTTTCCTTCCCCTCCTATGACCTACCCTTCTGCACCTTCCCCTCCTCCCCCACAGCTAGAGAAGAGAATAGGAGTGGTATGGTAACTCGCTCACAAAGCGCTCGATTACCATCTCCGTTGACAGGAGAGAGAGATTGTTGTAATTTAGAACAGAGTGAGAACCTACTGGAAGAAAGGGCAGGGTCAGAAATAATAAGCTAGAAGTTAGCTGGATGAGACCCCTGCGGGAGGTTCCCGTGGGAGGGGGTCTCGGTTTTGTAAATGTGACTGAAGTGCATAACTTTAAGAAAGAACTGACCTCCCTGATAGAAGATCCCCAGGGATGTGCCGAACAGTTAGACCAATTTTTGGGACCAAATATATATACAATATGGGGGTCTCGACATAGAATCCCCAGCAGGGGAACAATTGGTACTAACAGGTTTTGTTACCAACTCAGCCCCAGACATTAGGAGAAAATTACAAAAGAGAGAAAATTGGCATGAACAGGGAATAACCCAGCTTCTACAGATCACACAAAAAGCATTTGTCCAGACATCTGAGGATAAGCAGAAAGCAAAGGCTAACATTTTGATGCAAGCAGTTAAAGTAATAGTAGATGAGTAACATGAAAAAGGCAGGGACTGTGTGCCAGCTCCTGAATGTTGGGAGAAGCGTCGGGAGTGGGAGAGTAGAGACCAGAGATAATTTCATAAATCACGACTTCCCACTTCAGTCACTGACCAATATTGATTAAAATTCATGCTAAAAATTAAATGTCATAAATGATCGTTTTTCAATACTGTAGAATTAGCGAATTTAACTACCAGTTAATTCCAATTTATGAAATAAATTGTATTCAAATGTGATTTTGCACAGGGAGTACCTGAGAGTTGAGTGATGTTATAACATTTGCAGGGAGAAATGTTTGCGCAAATAGGGTGAGTTCTACACGTCTTATTTTAAGTGTATGTAGGATAAAGAAAGGATCTGATGTGTAAAGTGGCTGGATCAGCCAGTTGAAGGGGGAGTGTGCATGTCCCTTTAAGTGCACTGTGGCACTTGAAATTGAGGCTTCAGGCCTTGCAGTTAGAGGTATGGAGCCCTATCAATACATTTAGTACATTTCTTCTACACATTCAGCAGTCAAGGTCCGTGAGTTTAAAGATCACCCACCTCTGGAGAATAAAGATACCTCTGGGGATTCCTATGGGGATTCCTATAAGTTTAATCATTCATTTCTCTGGTGCATTTTCCTCCGGAGTGAAATTAATGCCTCAGCACAATTTCTCTGTATTGCCGCTGTTATTTAATTCATGATAACTTTCCCCCATTCATCAGGTTTATATTTAAATCCGGTAGTGCGGAAGTTACATTGTAAATAATCACGGAGGTAAACCCTGCGCGACTGGATTCAGCTTAATGGAGAAATAAACCTGCGAACTGGTCTATGGTGGTGTGTGAGTACTGCAATAGGTGGATTATGATTTAAATTGGTGGCATCGTTCAGAACAATTGGGCGCATAGGAATAATAATAGCATTAATTACTCACAGATCTTGTACCTGATACTATTCACTACGTCCCGGCTTCAGGACTGGGAAATTGGCATGGTACAGAGAAATTGCCATGGCACCAATATTTCTTGATTCACTAATGACTCCACAAGCTCCAGGATTCATGCAGCTAAACTTTAAGTGCAATATTATAGAAACTAGCCGGTACTTAAATGATTGTGTGTGCAATCAACATTGCAAAAATATGAAAGGTAATACAGGTGCTCCCCTACTTATGATTTTACGATGACACAATAGCATGACTGTCATTTACTTTCATATAATGTGTTAAAAGTCATCACAAGCATCGTTGATTTTTCCAATAAACTTTGATAATTCCTCTAAGGTGAATTTTTTGTAGCCTCGTTGGTTAATCACATTTTCGGAAAGCTTACAGGGACTGTTGGGAGAGAGCAGGGTAGTGGGATCCGTATGGGGACTGATACAGCGCTGTTAATGTTAGACAAGGTACGTCTCCAATTAAGATTTTTTTTCAACTTACGCTGGGTCTGCTGGAACGCAACCCTATCGTAAATTGAGGAGCACCTGTGATGTTCTTCTATCTAAAGCCAGCTTTAGATAAACTCTTATCATTCTGACAAATCTAGGTCTAAGTCTAATTTTCCTCCAGCCTTTGAGCAAGCGCTTCCACTGCTACATCTTACTGATCACCTCCTCACCAATGAATCAGAAGACCATGGTGAATGGCACTCACTGCACAAGCAGTCTGAAAATGTATACAAGCCTGTTCAACTTCATTTTACAAAATCAACAATCGGTTCCAGGCTCCCCAATGCTCTCTGTGGAGAGAAAATTGCCAGATTTTTACCCTCTTAATGCCCTTGGTTATGTTTGCCTCTTCTCAAAGATTACATGGCTGCACAGAGGAGCAAGGCTGAAAGTGCCTTGAAGTAATCTGTTGGCTGCACTTGTGACCTTTAGTCAGAAAATGCATGGGCTCTTGTCTCACTTTGGGTAGTGTAGCAGTTAGTTCAATTATATTACAGTGGCACTGATGAGTACATGGATGTGAGGGGGTTGGAGGGTTATGGACAGGGAGTAGGTAGGTGGAACTAGTTGGAGTTTCATGTAAATCGGTGCGGACTAGAAGGGCCAATATGGCCTGTTTCCGTACTGTTATTGTTATATGGTTATTATATGGAATATGGTTGTGAGCTGTGGCACAAGGCATTTAATTTTACAATTACAATAGCGATGTTAAATAATCGTCAAATTCATTGCCGTCGGCAGTAACAAAGACATGTCTTATTCCCACTCGGCTATTTTAAAATAAATTCAGTTACAATACAGTTAATATCACTCGCCCAATCATTATGGCTAATTGTGTTCTTAAGGCAGAACTACAGGTTGAATATGTTTCAAGTTCTCTTGCAGGGGCTCTTGTGCTGCAATGTCTGTTATGTACTCACTCTAACAAATTGGAGGGTTGTGCCCCATACAGACAAGCAGCTCCAACTGCATTTTAATAAGGTCTAACATATTCAAAACCCATGGAAATATGGTTTGTGTTTCATTTTACAATTTTTACACTAACACAAAGGAAAGTCAGATTGTTATTCATTTTATTAAAATCTAGTGATTGGTTATATGTAAAAGCATGGCAAGAGGATCAACTAAAACCTGCCTGGGATGGTCCCTTCTGTGTACTTTTAATTACAGACACCACAGTAAGAACAAGAGAGAAAGGCTGGACCCACATTCAAAGAAGCAAACCAGCTTCTGAACCACAACATCACGACACACAGACTCAACCCTCAACCTGGCATGCAGTTCCTCATCCTTCAGACCTGAAACTTACACTGCGCCGTGACAAAGTGCCGTAATGTTACATTTATTGTTGTATTTTAACTGTTCATACATTTATTGTTGTATTTTACCTGTTTATTCATTTATTGGGGTATTGTTTGTTAACTGTTTATGTCACTTCATTACTCGCTATGTTTTAAGTCCTCCTGGAATAGGGGCAGCAGAGGTTACAATTGTGCTACTTTACAGTGTAGACAGGGCATAGATTTAAGGCATTTTCATTACGGACCAGGGGGAACACAGTAGCGATAGTCAGTTAACAGCCTACATAGTGATTAATCAATGTACATTTCGCACACAGGGAGAGACTCACAGGCAAGCTGCAAAACACAATTAAATCACGAGAAACAATCCCCCCCCAGCTTGGTCTCTTTTCATCACCCCGTGAAGGGGAGCACCAGTTACCAACAACGTGAGCTGCTTGGCACCTCAATATCAGACTCCAGACAGCCTTTGGAGATCGGTGGCCCTAGGATTCGGGGCTGAAGAGGACGTCAGATACTAGCCACAATTCAGCGGAACTGCCTGACTCTCGCTACTCGTTCGCTGCTGAAGGCAGCGTTTCTCACAGACTTCGTCAGGACAATGCTTACAAAAGTCGGGCGGTTAAAGACACTGCTTCAAGATTTCAATGTGAATCTGCCCATGCCCATGTTCAGACGTGGCAACTTCGGACTGATGTGGGATGGACTAGACTCTTTACTGAGAACTGGAGCCTGATACTCGCAACCCTAATAAGCAGCTGGACTCGCTACTCTGACCTTCATGGTGCTCCCCTACCTAAAGACTTTACACAGGTGTTACAATTCGGTTATTGACCAGCTGGGTAAAACAACACCTTACACTTGAAAGATCAGTATTACTGATCTAAAAGAAAAGTGAGGATTGTGAGAGATGGGAAAATTGAACTAAAATTATGAACATGGAAGAAACTAAAATTCATCAGTTAATGGCTGTAACCAGTACAAACAGGATGAGCTTGGGGATTAGGATGCAGGAAAGCAGAGTCAGCACGATTAACATAAGAATCTTCTGTGTGACAAGAGCCACCATAAGACTAAGAAAAGGAATGGTAAGGTACAATAGAATGTAGGAAGTTGAGGTAGTCTGGATCAGATAAAGGTCTCCTAGCCCTAGACAGAAGTACCAAGTTCTACATATCTAATTAGTTAACCTTACACAGATTTACAAAGTTATACATATTAAATTAGTCAACCCTAGACAGGATGAGCCAACTCTACATACCAAGAGACTGTAGCTCCGAGAATCAGGAAGGTGTGAATAAGGACAATAACATGAGGGACACCGACAGGATACCCCCTGGTCCTCCAAGTATACTGAAACTGCACGTAGGCAGGAAGGATTGCCTCTGCCAAACCCATCCAGGGGGCAGAAGAATGTAAGGGGGAGGGTATTCTGATACTGAAATTTACTGTATAAAAGTTGGGTGAGCCCCAGTATGTGTGTGTATTCCCAGGGTAAGGGGAAGCACCCAACTTTGCATTGTTGTAAAATAAATGTTCTTTGTTCTCAATTTTTGTCTCGAGCAATTTCTTTAAAGGTACTTCAATTTCTAACATTATGGTAATGTTATATAAGAAATTTGGAGTATTGTGTGCAGTTTTGGTCACCTAACTACAGGAAAGATATCAATGAGATAGAAAGAGGGCAGAGAAGATTTAATAGGATGTTGCCTGGACTTCAGGAACTGAGTTACAGGAAAAGGTTAAACTGGTTAGGACTCTATTTCCTGCAGCGTAGAAGAGTGAGGGGAGATTTGTTAGAGGTGTTTAAAATTATGAGGGAGTGGTGGCCCGCAATTGTGGAGATCAGGCCGGCACAGTGCGCAGCAGGAGTCACGGACAGAGATTGCTAAAGTGACTCCCAGGACAACGAACCAGTGGGGCTAGAAGCTGGGGCAGCATCAGACCAACAGCCCTAAAATGGCATTGGTCAAGCTGCCCAGCTAACTCACCAGAAACAGGCTGGGGAAGAAGGGCATTCATATGCATGGATGTTCCCGCCCGCTATTGATATTCATATGGCTGACTCAGTCAAACAGCAAAAACGGCGGGAACTTGAACAGTATAAAAGCAGCCTTTCCAGCCCTAATAAACGAGTGAGCTTAACCTGCCACACTGTGTGTTTGTGGTTCTTTGTAGCAATCGGCTACAATAAATTAAAAGTAGATAGGCTTTTTTCAACTGAGGATAGGTGAGATACAAACCAGAAGACATGGGTTAAGAGTGAAAAGAGAACAGTTTAGGGGAAATGCAAGAGGGAACTTCTTCACACAGAGACTGCAGGGAGTGTGGTAAATGTAGGCTCAATTTTAACATTTAAGAAGAATTTGGACCGGTACATGGATGGGAGAGGTCTGGAGGACAATGGACTGGGTGCAGGTCAGTGGGACTAGTAAGCACAGACTGGAAGGGCCGAAGGTGCCTCTTTCTGTGCTGTAATGTTCTCTGGTTCTAAATTATGTGTCCAGTAAATTAATGATAATCAGCCATAATGCACACTATAAGCTTCTGAGAATTTACACTGTGTGCTCGATGTTCCCCATTTCTTGGAAGGTGCATTGTTGCCACACAATAACCTGCTGTTTTCTATTGGGCGGAGGAAGGGATAATTGTCCATCCACGCTTAAGAAGTGAATTGCTGCTGTGAACAAGCTGAGAAATGGTGTATGTGTGTACCACATAGGGCTGCTTCAATTTCTTGAAGCTAATCTTTCATTGAGTAATCAGTTTTTCCATTCAGGTTGTTTTGGTTGTTTTCCTCTATTTCTTTGAATAAATTTAAATTTCAGTTTTATTTCCAGCACGGTAGAAGCACATTCTGGCCATGTAACCTGTGCCACCCAATTCCACCGAAATTAAACTACAACCCTGGTATGGTTTGGATCATGGAAAGAAACCTGAGCACCCAGTGGAAAACCATGGGGAGAATGTGAAAACTTACAAACAGTGCTGGATTTGAACCCGGTCACCGAAGCTGTAATAACATCGTGCTTAATCACGCTAACTGCTACGCTAACCATGATATAGATGAAAATGAAGGATATGATTCAGAACTGATATTGTTCCAGGAGAATCTCTCCTTCTGGTTTGCCATTGATACCCATTGAATTGGTCATATCTACCCCCACAAAATACCAGAGAGTTAGTGCTTTGACTGGAAGCTTTGTAAACTTTTAATTTAGACATACAGCCCTGTAACAGGCCAATCTGGCCCTCGAGCCTACTCCCCCTAAATATACCAATTAACTTATAAATCCATGTACATTTCTGAAAGGTGGGAGGAAACCGGGGGGGGGGGGGGGGGAGGGGAGAGAGTCAGATCTATGGCTCCTTATGTGCCTCCGGATCAGGATCCTGGGGATGTCAGCCAGGATGGCAGTGTAGTTCCCGATGCAGACTTCCTGGGAAAGGAAAAACAGTCTTTATGGAGTGGCATTGGTGGTGTGGCACAGGAAGGATCTAATGGTGTGGAATGCCTCAGGGAGACAGGTAGGCTTTTTGACTTCAGGGCTAGGAGGACAGCCTTCCAAACAGTAGTGTTCTCCCTCTCTACCTGGCCGTTCCCTCAGGAGTTTTAACTAGTGGTCCTGCTAGTGGCAATACCCCTTGTCAACAGAAACTGACACAACTCATCACTCATGAGGGAGGGCCCCAAGTCATGGTGAAGCAGCTCTGGTACCAAATTACGTTAGATATGTTGTGCAGTGCCTTCATGATGGTGGCTGTGGTCATGTCCAGGCAGGGGATAGCAAAGGGTAAGTGGGATCAACAATGTTAAGGAAGTACATGTTAGGGTTGGTGGAGGGCAGGGGCCCCTTGAAATCCGTACTGAGATATTCAAAGGGTTGGGTGGCCTTTATCATGTGTGACTTGTCCGGCCAGTAGAAGTGTGGGTTGCACTCTGCGCGGACCCAGCAGTTTAGGAACATAGGAACATAGGAAGTAGGAACAGGAATAGGCCAAAAATGGCCCATCGAGCCTGCTCCGCCATTCAATACAATCATGGCTGATCTAATTTATGACCTAACACCACCTACCTGCCTTCTCCCCATATTCCCTAATTCCTCTATCATGTAAAAATTTATCTAACCAAATTTTAAATATGTTTAATGAGGCAGCTTCAACCACTTCCCTGGTCAGAGAATTCCAAACATTCACTACTCTCTGGGAAAAACTATTTTTCCTCATCTCTGTCCTAAATCTACTCCCACGAATCTTGAGACTGTGCCCCCTCATTTTAGTTTCCCCGACCAGCTCAAAAAACCTTCCTACATCTATTCTATCCATACTCTTCATAATCCTACATGTTTCTATAAGATTTCCTCTCATTCTTCTGAACTCGAGCGAATACAATCCTAGACAATTTAATCTTTCATCATGAGTCAACCCCTTCATTCCAGGGATCAACCTAGTAAACCTCCTCTGGACCGTCTCCAAAGCCAGTATATTCTTCCTCAAATATGGAGACCAGAACTGGACATAGTACTCCAGGTGCGGTCTCACCAGTACCTTATACAGTTGTAACATTACCTCCCTACTCCTGAATTCAATTCCTCTAGCGATGAAGGCCAACATTCTATTTGCCTTCTTAATAACCTGCTGTACCTTCAACCTAACTTTTTGCGATTCATGCACAAGCACTCCCAAGTTCCTCTGCATAACAGCATCCTGTAGTTTTTCACCCTTTAAATAATATTCAGCTCTTTTATTTTTCTTGCCAAAGTGGATAACCTCACACTTACTAACATTCTACTCCATCTGCCAGAACTTTGCCCACTCATCCAGCTTAACTATATCCCTCTGCAGACTCTCCACATCCTCATTACAATTTGCTCTTCCACATATTTGGTGTCATCTGCAAACTTGGCTACACCATATTTTGTCCCCTCCTCCAAGTCATCAAATGATGAACAGTTGTGGACCTAACACTGACCCCTGCGGCACCCCACTTACCACTCTCTGCCAACTTGAAAAACTCCCATTCATCCCAACTCTCTGCCTCCTGTCAGACAACCAATTTTCAATCCAGGCCAATATACTTTCCCTGGACTCCACTTTCCTGTAACTTACTGATACATCTCTTGTGCGGCACCTTATCAAATGCATTCTGGAAATCCAAATATACAACATCAACCTGTTCCCCTCTATCCACCGCACCCATTATATCCTTAAAGAATCCTAACAAGTTTGTCAAACAAGATCTCCCCTTTCTAAAACCATGCTGCGTCTGCCTGATTGAACACTTACGTTCCAAAAGTTTCACTATTTCATCTTTAATGACGGCTTCAAGAATTTTTCCAACTACAGACGTCAAGCTAATTGGCCGATAATTTCCAGTCTTCTGCCTACATCCCTTTTTAAAAAGTGGTGTGACATTTGCTGTCTTCCAGTCTGCCGGGACCTGCCCAGAATCCAAGGAATTTTGGTATATGACCACCAATGCATCAACTATAACTTCTGCCATTTCCTCCAGAACCCTTGGATGCATATCATCAGGACCAGGTGATTTGTCTGGCTTTAGTCCCATTAGTTTATCCATCACTACTTCCTTTGTAACAACTATTTTATCAAGGCCCTCCCCAACATTCGCATCCTTACATCCACACTTGGGCTTGCTGGACGTGTTTTCCACCATGAAGACTGACACAAAATATTTGTTTAATGCCTCGGCCATTTCCTCATTTTTTGCTACCAGTTTTCCTTTCTCATCCTCCAATGGTCCTAGGTTAACTCTGGCCACCCACTTCTGTTTTATATATTTATAAAAATTTTTGCTTTCTGTTTTTATATTTTATGCCAATTTACTTTCATAATCCTTTTTCCCATTTCTTATTACCCACTTTGTAACCCCTTGTTGTCTCTTAAAGTTATCCCAATCTTCCAGTTTCCCACTGCTCTTTGCAGCTTTGTACACCTGCGCCTTCAATTTTATACTCTCCTTTATTTCCTTTGTAACCACGGTTGAGTTTTCCCTCCCTTGCTGCCTTTTTTCCTGACCGGAATATATTTTTGTTGAGCATTACAAAATATTTCTTTGAAAATCTTCCACTGTTCCTCAACTGTTTCATCAATTAGCTTGTGCTCCCAGTCCACTCTGCCCAATTCCTCCCTCATCCTATGGTAGTCACCCCTGTTTAAGCATAATATATTATTTTAGATCTAACTATTTCCCCTTCGATCTGAATGAGAAATTCAATCATTCTATGATCGCTATTTCCCAGATGGTCTCTGACTATGACATCATTTACTCTACCTATCTCATTGCACAACACTAGATCCAGGAGAGCATTTTCTCTTGCTGGTTCCTTAACATGCTGCTCAAGAAAGCTATTGCGGATGCATTCTATGAAGTCCTCTTCCAGACTCCCATGACCAACTTGATTTTCCCAATCAATGTGGAAGTTAAAGTCCCCCATGACTACTGCCGTATCATAATTACATGCCTCACTTATCTCTCTATTTATTTCCTCTGCCACTAAACTATTGTTATTTGGTGGGCGATAGATAACACCCACCAATAATTTTTTCCCTTTGTTATTCTTTATCTCTACCCAAATGGATTCAGCATTATGCTCTTTAGATCTCATTACTGCCTGGAGCTCATCTTTGATTAAGAGTGCAACTCCACCTCCCTTACCATCCTGTCTATCTCTTTGAACCACCTGATACCCTTAAAGTTTAATTCCCATTTAGGGTCGCCTTGTAGCCGTGTTTCCGTGATGGCGACCAAATCATAAGCATGGGTACCGATTTGCGCCTCAAGTTCTCTAACCTTATTTCCAATACTGCGGGCATTCAGATAAAGTGCCCTTATGCTCTTTGTCCTTTTAATATCTAGTGACTTCTGTAACCTTTTCTTTTGATTTTTCTGCCCACTATTTTTCTTTGTAATTTTCTTAACACTATCATTGACCCGAAAACTCACTGGACCATCTGATTTTTTACTTTCTCCTCCCAACATTACTTTTCCTATTTTACTTTTCCTGCCCATTACTTTATCTTCCCTACCCTTTTCCCTATCACTCTGGTTCCCATGCCCCTGCCAAATTAGTTTAAACCTTGCCCCACTGCTGTACCAAACATACTTGCCAAAATGTTGACACCTTTTGGATTTAGGTGCAACCCATCCCTCTTGTAAAGATCATGCCTTCCCCAAAAGAGATCCCAATGATCCAAGAAGCCAAATCTTTGCTTTGTACACCAGCCCCTCAGCCACACGTTCATTTTCCTTATCCTTACATTCTTTACATCACTTGCATTTGGAACAGGTAGTAATCCCGAGATCACTACCCTAGTGTTCCTGTCTTTCAGCTTTCATCCCAGCTCACTGTAATCACTTTTCATTACCTCCTCCCTTTTCTTGTCAATGTCGTTTGTACCCACATGTACCAAGACATCAGGCTGCTCTCCCTCTCCTCTCAGAATATTTTGGACCTGATTTGTGATATCTCGTACCCTTGCACCAGGGAGGCAGCACACCATGCGGGTATACTTATCAGGCTCACAGAACCTCCTGTCTGTAGCCTTGACAATGGAGTCCCCAATAACTACTGCATTTCTCCTTTTCTTTTTCTTTTGCACCACTCTGCCAGGCTCATTGCCATTGACCTGGTGCCTGTGGCCATCTTCTGTCCGGTCATCTCCCTCAACAGAATCCAACACAACATAACTGTTACTGGTGTGCTCTCCATTTTTCTTGCTTTTTTCTTTCCCCCCCTGACGGTTTCCCACTTACCTGACACGGGTTCTGGAGTATTTATCGCCCTGAAAGTTGAGTCGATCAACTCCTCAGTCTCCCTTACAAGCCGCAGGTCATCAGTCTGCAACTCCATATCCCTAATTCGGTCCCTTAGTAACTGCATCTCGGTACACCTGGTGCAGATGTGGCCATTTGGGAGGGTGGAGGTCACCCATTGTTCCCACATCTGACACCCAGTACAGAGCACTAACCCTATTAGCATGACTCTGAATACGAAGGCAAATAACTCAGCTTACCTTTTCTCCTTGCCTGCTTTCGCCGAAGCCTGATAAGCCAAAGCCAGGAAGTCTCACTCCTTCACTGCTCCACTCACTCACTGAGCCGCTCCTCGCTTGCTGCTCCCTCCCCTTTCACTCCTTTATTGGCCCCTTGACCAATTAACCCTGTCACTTTCAGCAAGCTCCTCCTCCTCTGACTCACAGCCCGACTCTCTCCAAGCTCCTCCTCTGACTCCCAGCCATGCTGGCAGACTGAAACGTGCTATCCAGGTGGAAATGAGGACCCTATTGGAGGTGCCGGTAATCATGTCTGCTCTGGCCACCGCTTCGCCCGATTCACTTTAGTGAGAAGAAAATGGGAACCACGTAACACTAGCGGGGGGTGGGGGTGGGGGGGGGGCTACAATGTCCACATGCATGAGGTCAAACCTCTGATATGTCGCCTCAAAAGATAGGGTAGGAATAGCAAACACCAGAAGACATGTACAAAGTAAAGGGAGGGAAGTTTAGGGAAGACATCAGAGGTAAGTTTTTTTACGCAGAGAGGTGTGGGCGCCTAAAATGCCCTGCCAGGGATGGTGGTGGAGGCTGAAACATTGGGGATATTTAAGAGACTCTTAGACAGGCACATAGATGTAGGAAAAGTGGAGGGTTACGGGGTAGGAAGGGTTTAGTACATGTAATGTACATAGTAATGTTGGGTCACCACAACATCGAAGGCCGAAGGGCCTATATTGTTCTGTCGTGCTCTATGTTCTATGTTCTATGTTAACTCCCTACTTGTTCAGCCCATGTGAGTGAGCAATTAGAGATGGGCTGGGACTGATGCTCCCAGAACATGAATAATTACAAAAATAATTCAGTGTTGTGTAATTTATCCTTGCACGTTTTGAGTTACTATCTAGACCATTTAGAAAGCCTATTAATGTTGTATTACTTTGAAACGCTCTGCTCTTTAAAAATACCCAGGTAAAATTTTAAAATCTATTCAAGTTAAACCAACACAGTTTATATTTTAGTCCTGCTATGTGAATCCAGCTGAATACCCCAGCAACAAGGTCAATGCAACTGCTGTGAAACTGCATGGAGTATAATCAGAGAAATGGTTATCCATGGGAGTCACATACAGGATGCAATCAACTGCCTGTTTACTTCACGCCACATTAGCCCTGCTTAGAGGAGCAGGTTAAAACTGAAATGTTACATTCTGAGGCAACACAGATTAGAGAAAATTACTTGATATTTTTAAAATTTAAATTTAGACATACAGCATGTTAATAGGCCCAAATTACCCCCAAATGACTTACAACTCCCAGTATGTTTTGGAGGGTGGGAGCACTTGGACGAAACTCATGCAGACACGGGGAGAACATGCAAACTCCTGGCAGACAGTGCCAGATTCGATCCCCTGTCCCGATCGCTGGTGCTGTAACAGCGTTGTGGTAACCTCTACGCTAACTCTGCCACCCAGTGCTGATGCTGGTAAATTGCGAGGGTTCGAATCAGCTGTGAACATTTTTTCTCTGACTCAGAGAGCTGTGGGTTCATGGCCTCATCTCAGAGGTTTCAGCACAGGATCTGTGTTTCTGCTTTGTTTTGACACTGAGGGAGCTCAGCTTTGTTGGAGGAGCCAAGTCTCACATGGGGTACTAATTCAGATCTTTTATCATCTGCCCTCAGGTGGTCTTAAAAGATCTCTTTTGCTTTTAAACAAATGAATGGGTGGTTTTACTGGTGCCCTTGATATTTGTCAACCTTATTCTCTAAAAATAGGTTTCCTTGCCATTATTACATTGCCGTTTTTGAGAGTGTGTGAGGTTCACCCTTTTGTCACTGTCCTGGCTACCCCTCAAGGGCGAGGAGGATGGTTTTTGTTCCATTGATGACAGAGTCAAGACATGTATTTGTTTAGCATGCACTTAATGTTGCATTCCAAGAAGCACATGCAACTTAACAATTCAACCAACTACAGTACAAATCCGACTAATCTGAAATGGGATTCACAGAAATCCTCATTTATCCGAAAGTTTGAAAAAAAAATTGGATAAACGAGGATATTCAAAACAAATCAGAACTGCTCATTTATCTGAAACTTCTTTGAAGTTGATCTGACCTCACAGGTTGAAAAAAATTTATCCGACATGAAATTAGAATGATGATAGTCCTCTTTTCAGAAAATCCTTCCCCTCTTTCTTTCCATTTTTTCTTTATCTTCCCCTATTGACTTTTCTCTCCAACTCTCCCTCTCAAACTATGTGCCACTGTCTCCCAGGCACAAGGGGTCAGATGAATCCCTTGTTCCGCATCATCAATGAGAGTGGCCTCCCAGGCAAGAGTGAGACTTCGGGCTCCCGGGCAGGAGTGGAAGCTCTGGCTCCTGGGCAGGAGCGGTCCCTCGGGCTCAATGGTGTTCCCTCCCCTCCTATCCTCTTCCCTCCCTCCCTCCTCGGCACACCGAATGCTGACTCCGAATCTTCCTCTCGGCCTACTTACCCAGTGTCCGTGTGCGGTAGGCCGAGGGGAGGATTTGGAGTCGGGACTCTGGAAGCTCCAGTGACAGAGGAGACTGGAGCTGGCTGACTCACCAGTGAGTTTTCCACTGGCCCGGGCAGCCTCCCCAGGTATCAGTGACAGCAGTGGATTCGTGTCAGGGATAGGCAGCGGAAGTTGGGAGGTGCTGGTGATTGGCGGCCACATTGGTTTTGTCTCGGTGATCGGCGGTGGCCATGTTTTTTTTGAGAGAATTAAACATTATTTTCATGCTTAAAAAGCCTTCTGTAGTTGTTTGTTGATTGAACATTATGTACCCCAGTCTTCAATTTAATGCTTTGAACAAAAGAATTAATTGTGATGAGGTTGCAGAAAACTGCCAATTCCTAGATTTCGGAGAGCTTCTTACAGTTGCATATCCAACCACCATTAGCAGGGAAACAGGATTCTCCCCCATGGACCACTTCGTCCTCTTCAGAGAATCATGAGTGAACTGCAGTCTGACTCCATTTGTTCATCAAAAAGCCACTTAAGATTAAAATCGAAAAGAGAACAAGTGCTCAGTGTTTGTTTGCAAATCAGAATGTAGGAACCTTCAACATCCTTCACAGGGCTAAATGTTTTCTGCACATTCCTGAAGGACCGACTTCAACTCGGAGATTCATAGACTTGAAAACTTCACTATCAGTAATTTACCTTTCACCACAATATCTGATCCCTTTAATATCATAACCACACCTCAAGATTGCATACATTTAAGAGGAAAAATCCCTAGTTTGCATAAACTTGCTTCATAACTTGGAAGCAACATATTGTTCTGGTAAATCTACTATACACTTTATTCAAAGCTAAAACATCCTTCCTAAACTGTGGTGCTCAGAATAGTCTGGAAATAGTCTAGACAGTGTAGCTGCAGAATCGTTGTCCATTCCTCAAGTTTTTAACATCCACAATGTATTTTAAGTACATTTTTATACTATATGGAGCAGTCCAGCAGAGAAACCGCTCTTCAACTGACAATATCTGTGCTGAACGTTATCCACAAATTAAAACTAATTGCACATGATACATGTTTCTTTAAACCATGCATATTCATATATCTAGAAACCTCTTGAATGAATGTTGCCATAGAATCTGCTGTGATAGATTATGTTGTGTTTGTATTGCATATTGGTTTGGTTTTGGGAGATAAGTTGGGGCAGGTTTTTTAGACTCGGTCACATACAAACACTTCAAAACGGATCTCATTTCAAATACTGGAGCTCTGCTCAAGCCAGACAGGCCAGTACCAAGATCCTTTGCAAAAACTTTGGAGAGTGCCCAAGAGACTTCACTAATGGATTGTTGTTTTGAAAAGCAACAGATGAAAGATATCAGAGGAGTAGTTCAGACCACAGGCTGTCTTGAGTGCAGTTTGCGGTCTAAGAGGTTCATGTATTTTTTTTGCAAGCAGAGAGAGTCGAACAGGCTTTTGTCTGAGAGAGAGAGAGAGAGAGAGAGAGAGAGAGAGAAAGAGAGATCAGTTCTGCAGCTCTCCAGTCAGCAGTCAGCAGCAGCAGCTGGGACTGGAACAGGACAAGCTGACAAGCTTGTGGAAATCCCCATTTGGAAGATGGGTTGTGAGTGTTTAATTCAGCCTGGTCAAAGACTGGCTGCCTAATAAGCATA
Source organism: Narcine bancroftii (assembly GCF_036971445.1). NCBI lineage: Eukaryota > Metazoa > Chordata > Chondrichthyes > Torpediniformes > Narcinidae > Narcine > Narcine bancroftii. The sequence continues at coordinate 23,455,639 of NC_091471.1, forward strand.
TAACCATATAACCATTTACGGAGTGGAAACAGGCCATCTCGGCCTTTCGAGTCCGCAATGGTTCACTAGAACAACTCCACTAGCTCAAACCTCCCACTCACCGTCAATAACCCTCCAACCCCCTCACCTCCATGTATACATCCAACCTTCTCTTAAATGACAGAAGGGACCCCGACGCAACTATCTCATTCGGGAGTTCATTCAATTCTGCCACCACTCGCTGAGTGAAAAAGCCACCTTTAATATTTCTCCTAAAGTGTTGCTCCCTTACCCTTAACTCATGGCCTCTTGTTCCAACCTCCCCTGCCCTCAAGGGAAAGAGTCTGTTTATATCTAGTCTATCTATTCCTTTCATAATTTTAAATACCTCTATCAAGTCCCCTCTCAGTCGTCTACATTCCAATGAATAAAGTCCCAGTCTCCTTAATCTCTCCCTGTAATCCAGATGCTGTAAGCTAGGCAACATCCTTGTAAACATTCTCTGCACCCTCTCCACCTTATCACTTGAAATAAGGGAAACAAAAAGGAACTCTGTAGTGACCTGAAAGAAAGAGGTTATCATCTGGAAAGCCCTGAGGGGGCAAGTTTCTTTGGCAAGTCATTGATGTGATTGATTAAAAGGGATCAGTTTGTGTCCAGGAACAACAAATCTCTCTCTGAAAACTGACAAGAACCTTCTTGAGTGGTAACCATTTACCTTTCAAGCACCAAAGTCTGGTGAAATTCATAATTGTTAAATTCTGTGCACAGTATAAGAATTGCCTGCAACCAGTGAACTTGGAGGAATGAGAAGTGAGATTGGACTGTGAACCAAAGAACTTTTCTAAAATTACATATATATTGTATACACGTGCGCTTAGAATTAGAAGGAGGTTAAGTTAGGTTAGTTAAGTTAATAGTAATAAGATAAAATTTGATCATGTTTTCATGTTTAAAGAATTAAAAGCAACTTTTGTTTAAGTAACCATTTGTCTTGGTGAATATCTATTGCTGCTGGGTTTGAGATCCTCTGGGCTCATAAAACTGCTTCCATTAATCCTTCCATTACTCCCCTTGGCAATCTGTTCCTAGCCCTTTCTACCTTGCCCCACCTATCCCCTTTCAATGTTCATACACTCCCTCCTCTCACTTAAATGCATACTGAAGAGTATGTGACATCTTAACCCTAGGAAAAAGATTCGGATTGTTCACCTTATTCCTGCCTCTCAATTTCATAAACTTCTACCAGGTCTCCCCCTCTGTCTCTGATGCTCCAGAGAAAACAACATGTTTGTCCAGCTGCCAAGTTCTATAGAGCTCAACTCATCTAGTCCAGGCAACATCCTGGGAAACCCTTTCCAAAGACTTCTCATCTGCTTGAAAGTGGCTTGACTGGAATTGCACACAATATTCCAAGTAAATCCCAACCAAAGGTTTATAGATCTTCAACGTAACTCCCTTACCTTTGTACTCAATGCCACCGTCCCCCCCCATCCAATGAAGGTATACACGCCATATGCCTTCTTTTCCACACTATCTACTGACAGATTTAAAGAGTTGTGAACCTGGAACCACAGACCTAACTGCACATCAATGATTTTTAAGAGTTCTGCCTTTTATTGAATACTTTCCCTTTACATTTGACCCCCCCCCCAAAGATCAACTCCTCACACTTGTCTGAATTAAACCATTCTCTATTTCTCTGCCCATATCTGTAATATATCTATCCTGTTATGTTCTTTGAGAGCCAACTATGCTCTACACATTTCCACCAATCTTAATGTCACCAGCAAATTTACTAAATAGCCCACCTATTTTGTATATATAATATATACTTTATACATTTTAATACTTAGATAAGACTTTTCTCTTTGATGTAACCATATAACCATATAACCACTTACAGCACAGAACAGGCCAGTTTGGTCCTACTAGTAACAAATCCCCACCCTCCTAGTCCCACTGACCAGCACCCGGTCCATACCCCTCCAGTCCTCTCCTCTCCATGTAACTATCCAGTCTTTCCTTAAATGTAACCAATGATCCCGCCTCGACCACGTCTGTCGGAAGCTCATTCCACATCTCTACCACCCTTTGCGTAAAGAAATTTCCCCTCATGTTCCCCTTATAATTTTCCCCCTTCAATCTTAAACCATGCCCTCTAGTTTGAATCTCCCCCACTCTTAATTGAAAAAGCCTATCCGCGTTTACTCTGTCTGTCCCTTTAAAAATCTTAAACACCTCTATCAAGTCCCCTCTCAATCTTCTATGCTCCAGAGAAAAAAGCCCCAGTCTGCACAACCTTTCCCTGTAACTCAAACCTTGAAATCCTGTCAACATTCTCGTGAACCTTCTCTGCACACTCGCTATTTTGTTTATATCTTTCCTATAATTTGGTGACCAAAATTGTACACAGTACTCCAAATTTGGCCTCACCAATGCCTTTTACAATTTCATCATAACCTCCCTACTCTTGAATTCAATACTCTGATTTATGAAGGCCAACATTCCAAATGTCTTCTTCACCACACCATCTACCTGAGTATCAGCCTTGAGGGTACTATTTACCACAACTCCTAAATTCCTTTGTTGCTTTGCACATCTCAATAGCCTACCATTTAATGCATATGACCTATTTAGATTTGCCTTTCCAAAATGTAACACCTCACACTTACCTGTATTAAATTCCATCAGCCAATTCTCAGCCCACACCTCCAGCCTTCCTAAAACACCTTTTAATCTACGGTAATCTTCCTCACTGTCCACAACACCTCCAATCTTTGTATCATCCGCAAACTTGCTTATCCAATTCTCCACCCCTACTTCCAGATCGTTAATATATATAACAAACAATAGTGGACCGAGGACCGATCCCTGAGGAACTCCACTAGTCACCGGCCTCCAATTGGACAAACAATTTTCTACCACTACTCTCTGACACCTCCCCTCCAACCATTGCTGAATCCATTCCACTACCTCCTCATTTATACCTAATGCCTCCACCTTTTTTCCTAACCTCCTGTGGGGAACTTTGTCAAAAGCTTTAAAGTCTAAATAGACAACATCCACAGCTTTCCCTTCATCAACCTTTTTTGTAACCCCCTCAAAAAACTCTATAAGGTTTGTCAAGCATGATCTACCCCTGACAAACCATGCTGATTACTCCCTAGCAATCCCTGTACCTCCAAATATTTGTAAATACCATCCCTCAGAACACTTTCCATCAACTTGCCCACCACAGACGTCAGACTCACGGGCCTATAATTCCCAGGTTTACATTTAGACCCTTTCTTAAACAGCGGAACCACATGTGCCACCCTCCAATCCTTTGGCACTACCCCCGTGGCCAGTGACATCCTAAATATCTCTGTTAATGGCCCCACTATCTGTCCACAAGTCTCCCTGAGTGTCCTTGGGAATATTTTGTCCGGTCCCGGAGATTTATCCACCTTTATCTTTTTCAACACAGCCATCACTACCTCCTCGGTTATCCTTATATGCTTCATTACCTCCCCACTATTTTTCTTTATTTCAACTGGTTCAATATTTTTTTCCCTAGTGAATACCGAGGCAAAGAAATCCCCCATTTCCTCTGACTTCTCACTCAGCCTACCCTCACTATCTACAAGGGGTCCAATTTTATCCCTCACTAATCTTTTACTTTTAATGTACTTATAGAGACCTTTTGGATTTATTTTTACTCTGTCTGCCAAAGCCTCTTCGTGCCTTTTTTTGGCCTTTCTAATTTCTTTCTTAAGATTCCTTCTACACTCTTTGTAGTCCTCCTTCAAATTGTCAGCTCCCTGTTCTTTATACCTCTTGTACACCTCCCTTTTTCTCCTAACCAAATTTCCAATATTCCTCGAAAACCATGCCTCCCTATGACTTCCAGCCTCATCTTTAGACACTTCTTTGCTCTTCCCTAAAACTACCTTAAAACTAACAGAAATATGATCACTAGACCCAATTGGATCTCCAACATTAATGTCTGATACCTGACCTAGCTCGTTCCCTAACAGGAGATCCAGTATTATACTGTCCCGAGTCGGCTCATCTACTAATTGATTCAGAAAACAATCTTGAACACATTTAACAAACTCTAGCCCATCCAGCCCTCTAACTGTATGGGTATCCCAATCAATGTTAGGGAAGTTAAAATCTCCCATGATCACTACCTTATGATATACGTTATCTCTCTACACATTTGTTCCTCTAGTTTGTGAAGGATGAGAAATTATTTAATAGAATTATATGAGATTATGAGAGGCATAGATGCAGTAGGGTGGATAGCCAGCATCTTCAGAATCAGAATTTATGGTCGTGAACCTGTCATGAAATTCGTTGATTGGAGCTTTGCGCCACAAACATTTATATAAATCACATTACAAAAGAAATAATAGTCATGCAAGGAAATGTCGGTGTCTGTAATTCATTGTTTACTCAGGAAAGTGATGGCAGAGGGGAAGAAGATGCAATTGCCAGAGGACATGTGTATAAGGAGGGGGAAGGAAAGATTAGGGGAGACGTCGGGTAAGTGTTTTTACACAGAGAGTAGTGGGTGTCTGCAATGCATTGCTAGGGGGTAGTGATGGAGGCTGGTACAATAGGGACATTTAAATGATTTTTAGACGGGCACATGAATGCAAGGAAAATAGAAGGTTATGGGTGTGTGAATGTGAAGGTTTAGTTTGTTGTGTCATTTTATATAGGTCAGCACAACATTGTGGGACAAAGGGCCTGTACTGTGCTGTAATATGCTATGTTCTATGTTCTAAATGACAGGAATCACCAACACCAAACACCATTCTTTGCAGAACACAGCTCCTAATTGTCCTCTAGCCTGAATAACACCCTCCCATCACTACATTCCATGTTGACACTAATTTGAGTGGAAAAGCAAATTGTGTTGAGGATATGGAAAGTCTGTAGCATGATATAGATAGTTGGAATGAGTGGACAAAGGTCTGACAGATGAAATACAACGATGGTAAATGTAAAATCATCCATTTTGGAAGGAAAATAAAAGATCAAATTACTGTTTAAATGGTGAAATGTTGTGACAAGATGTTGTGCAGGTGAATTTGAAGTGCTTGTGCGTGAATCGCCAAAGGTTAACTTACAAGTGCAACAAGTAATCAGAAGGAAAATGCAATGTCGGCCTTCATTGCCAGAGGGATTGAATTTAAGAGCAGGAAGGTTCTGCTGCAGGAAGGTTCAGGAGAGGCTGTACCTGGAGTACTGTGTGCAGTTCTAGTCTCCTTACTAGATAAATATGCTTTTTATACAGCCTTCGCAGGATTTTACCATCATGAAAAGTCCCAGTATCCCGGCATTGGTCGTTCACACTGAAATGACCAAAACTGCAAATCTTCGTTTCAGTCCACCATTTTGTACAGCAGACTGGCAACCTGTGAACAAAAGGAGCAGGAAGTCAACAGCATCGGCACCTGCGGCTAGTTTTTCCCAAAATATGGCTCCAAAATATTGCCTCAGTTTTAAATGCCAGGTTGCAATTAGGGTGATAATAGTGAGTAACGCCTACAGTAACACTGTCAGTCTCCATGTTGGCCATTATTGTGTTGAGAAAGTGTGAGGTCCGTGGGAAAATTGTAGTGGGAATAAAGCACAAACATGCAGTATTTATGAAAGAGCATGGGAAAATTGGGTACAATATAATAAGACATATATGCACAATGTATAAAGTAGCATGGGAAAATACACAGACAATTTAATAAAACATACATAATTTATAAAAGAGCATGGGAAAATGCACACACAACTGCCAGTGGAGGTGTGGGGTGGTGGGCTTCAAACTGAAGACCAACCCACAAACCAGCTTGCACACAATCTGGCAGACCTAGTGTCAAATTTAGGGTTTGGGTTAGGGTTAGAGTTCAGGTTAGTTAGTCAATATGCAGGCAGCAGGTTAATCATTCCTCTTGTCTTCAGTGGTCTCCTCTCTCAGAGGTAATGTGCCACTTTTAGTGGCCCATGTTTTCATTACCCTGTGCCTGTTTCTAGCTCTTAGTGGGATCAGTTGTGGATTTTGATATGTCCTGGGGTAAGTTTATTGTCTGCATAGTGGGTGACCTTATATTCACACCTTAGAGTTAGAGTTAGGTGTGGATTTTGGGATGGGGTTATGATTAGGGTTAGGGCTATGTTTGGGGTTCTGGTTAGGGTTAGATGTGGGGTTTCAGGGTAGGGTTAGGTTAAGGTTAGGTTTAGGGTAATTGTTAAGGTTAGGCAAAAGAGGATAGGCAGTGGACTGCCAAGACAGAGGGCCGCGGGAGAGAACAGGCAGCGGACCACCGGGGCCGAGTGGGACATTGGGCTGCGGGAGAGAACAGGCAACGGATCGCCGGGGCAGAGTGGGACAGTGGGCCACAGGAGAGAACAGGCAGCGGACCGCCGGGGCAAAGTGGGACAGTGGGCTGTGGGAAACAGCAGGCAGTGGACTGCCAGGGCAGAGTGGGACAGTGGGCTGCAGGAGAGAGCAGAAAGCACTAAAAAGATTATGGTTATCAATATACTAAGAAGTTTACGGTACACAATGCACATCATGACCTGAGTTTACGGGAAAATGACAAGGGATCTATGCGAAAAATGTCAGAACTGGAATGGCACCCGCATTCCGGTTCCGAGCTTTTTACACATCATGCATTCTGGAAAATAAAAGGACTAATTTCTTGGAATGCAGCAGCTGTGTTAAAAAGCATTAAAAAATAGTCTCTTGATGAGGTATGGAGAAGGCTCATCAGGTTGAATCCACAGATGAGAGGGTGAACTGGTAAGTGGTTAATGTGATGGGGTCATTCAAGAGTAGAGGCTGAGGTTACAATGTCTGAAACCTACTTTCCACTTAGAACCTGCTCCATCTCTTCACGTCCCTGATGGCTATGGAGCGGTTAATCATAGCAAAAGAAAATGCAGGTGTGTGAGAAGAGCAGAAGACGTCAAAGCAATCTGCTGGAGGAACTCAATGAGTCGAGCAAATTCCTAAAGCAGATTGTTTTCTGCTCCACATAAATCCCATCCACAGAGATTTCCCCGTCTTTAAACACCTCTTTCAATCTCCTTTGTTATGCGTGATATGCTCTTTGCTAATCCATGTTCATTTTCCAGTCAGCTGAAAATTTTCACCATGTTTATTGATTATATCCTGAGTTATGAATTTACTTATAAATAGCTATTATATTCTTCATTATAATTTCTGCTGAAGATCCAGCTGCGCTGGATGGGTCACGTCTCCAGAATGGAGGACCATCGCCTTCCCAAGATCGTGTTATATGGCGAGCTCTCCACTGGCCACTGAAATAGAGGTGCACCAAAGAAGAGGTATAAGGACTGCCTAAAGAAATATCTTGGTGCCTGCCACATTGACCACCGCCAGTGGGCTGATAACGCCTCAAACCGTGCATCTTGGCGCCTCACAGTTTGGCGGGCAGCAACCTCCTTTGAAGAAGACCGCAGAGCCCACCTCACTGACAAAAGGCAAAGGAGGAAAAACCCAACACCCAACCCCAACCCACCAATTTTCCCCTGCAACCGCTGCAACCGTGTCTGCCTGTCCTGCATCGGACTTGTCAGCCACAAACGAGCCTGCAGCTGACGTGGACTTTTTACCCCCTCCATAAATCTTCATCCGCGAAGCCAAGCCAAAGAAAAGAATTTCCAGAAAGGTGATGCTGGTCTATGGCTCCTACTTGCCCCTTCCTTATATAATTGAGTGAAGGGTGACGTGAGGGGGGGGGGGGGAAATCGTATGGTACAAACTAGCAGAGGAGATGATAGATGCAAATAGAAGAACAGTATTTAAAATGCTTTAGAGCACTACTTGAATAAGAATGGCATCGAGAGATATGGACCTAATAGAGGAAAATGGGGCTAGAGTAGATGAACATCACTAACAGCATGGATGAGGTAGGAACTTTTTCTGTGCTGTACATCTCTATGATATTTTGAGTTAACTTGTGTGATTCGCTGAAACTAGCCCAGGAACTGAGCTAGCCTTTGCCATTTCTGCATGCTCCTGCCCCGATCCTCCAAGGAGGCATCACGGTTAGTGTAGCAGTTAACTTAACGCTGTTAAAGCACCGGAAACCGGCCCTGTCTGTAAGGACTCCGTACGTTCTCCCCGTGTCTGCATTGGTTTCCTCTAGATGCTTCAGTTTCCTCTCATCTTCAAAGTATGCGTGAGTTGCAGGGCTCAAACCTGCAACATCAGTTATTTAATCTTTATCTTTGCTTTATAAGGTGCATTGTTTGACCTGCTGAATTTCTCTGGCACAGTGAAGTGCCGGAATTTCTCTGGCATTTCAGTCACGGTGTCCTGCAGACTTTTATGTTTTACTTCTGGTAGTTGCAGGTTAATTGGGTATAATTGGGTGGCATAGACTCGGGGGCCAAAAGGGCTTGTTACTGTGCTGTATGGCTACAAGAACTTGTACGTAAAAATAAAAAAATTAAAATTAAAATTTATGGAGAATGATGTCCGGCTATCAGAAGATTACAAACAATGTAGCCTCCACTGCAACCTTGTATCCACAGAGTTAATCCCACCAAGGTTCTATTCAGTGGTTACAAGGACTTGAATTGAATTGTTATTGTCACCTGCATGGGATATACAGTGAAAAGCTTTGTTTTATCGTGCTATCCAGGCCACTCAAACCATATGTCAGTACATTATTGCTTGTGCAATAATAAAACAAAGCCTCCAGGGTATTGCGTTATAAAGTGTAGGTTACAGTAAAGTTCAAAGTGCAAGGGCATCATCTTTTACCAATAGGCGGACTATTTAGAATCTGATAACAGCAGCAGAAAATTGTTCTTTAGTCTGGAGGCTGCGTTTTCAAGCTCGTTTTTCTTTGGTCACACTCTCTGCTCCCTGCCAAGAATGAGGGAGCAAAGAGTGTGACCAGAGTGAGATGGATCCTTCAATATGTGGATAGCTTTCTGAGGCAGTGTGTGGTAGGATGGGATTGATGGAGAGAAGGTTGATTTGTGTGATGGCATGAGGTGGATTTCTTGCAATCTTGGGCCAATTCCTGTTCCAGACAGGACACCTTTTAAGGTGAATGTGTAAAAAATTATGAGACCTTAGGGACATGTTGAATTTCTTGAATCCTGAAATCCTAAACAGAATGTCATGTTAATGGAGATAGTGGATTACCAGAAATTTCAAACTGTTATGAAGACCTTGTTTACTGAAAGTGAAAGGGCCCTCTTTTTTACACCACTGCAGGCTCCTCTCAGCTTGACTGTACTGGGGATGAGAGTAACTTATCTTCACATTGTGGGTGCAGCTGTCATGGTGGTCTGGAATGGGATGCAGTGCTCTTTTCTCGGACAGCAGCACTGAGCATGTCCCTCGGGCCCGATCGGAGGCAATTATACACCTTTGTTGTTTATTCATTCATGGGTTGTGGGCACCATTGGCAATGCTACTATTTCTTGCCCATACAACTGAGAAGGAAATTAACTACAGGGGAAGAACATTTTAAAAAGATGTTGGGGTAAGTTTTTTTATCCAAAGGGTAGTGGGTGCCTGGGATGCCTTACTAGGGGTGGTGGTGAAGGCTGGTACAATAGGAACATTTAAAAGACTCTTGAGCAAGCACATGGATGAAAGAAAAATTGTGCTTTATGGGTAAGAAGTAAGGACGGTTTAGATTGTTGAGTAGGTTTATATAAGTTGGCACACATTGTGGGCCGAAGTACCTGTATTGTGCTGTAATGTTCTATGTTCCATGAACATTGGTATGTCTGGTATTGTAAGACCAGATCAGATGATGATGGTAGATCTCCTTCAATGAGGTATATCAATGAACCAAATGAGTATTGCAGCAATTCATTTACTTCAAGCCTACTTTAACTAGCTCTTTTTAAAAGCAGACCGATTTATTTAACTACTGGTTACGATGTAAATTGATTACCTTCAGGATGTGAAATGATGGCTCTGGTCCAATATTCTACCGTTCTGGCTGCTGGCCCAGTGATTACAACATGGTGCCCATATTGTTGATGATTATTGGCCTGGTAAGAGTTCATTTTGAGTCTGCTGGAAATCTACTCATTTTCCAGAGCAAGGACATCCTACAAGTGAATATTGTGAACTGACACGTTTCCAAAGTCTGGGACTACATGCGAAGAAATGCACAGAAACTTGGGTAGTTGCCACAGACAGGGAATGATGACGGTTTTGATCTCCCTTCCATTACATGCTTGAAGAGCTACAACCTGTGTAAAATTCCTTAGCTGGATGTGGAATATGATGTCATGTTGAAATAATGAGGGCCTTTTGAGCAGCTGTCCTATATTTTGAATGCACTGTGTGAAACATCTGCAACTGTTAGGAATAAAACATACCGTGCTAAATTTAAATGGCAAGTTCATTTTAAATTTAAATTTAGACATTCAGCGTGGTAACAGGATCTTTTGGCCCACGAGCCTGCATCTCCCAAATATCCAATTAATGTGCGACCCCCGTACAGTTTGAAAAGCGGGAGGAAATTAGAGTGACCAGACCAACCCACGCAGACATGGGGAGAACGTTTAAGCTCCTCATGGACAGTGCCAGATTAAAACCCGGGTCGCTGGGGTTGTGTGATAGTACAGATCTATCACCAATGTATATAGTATATATTGTTACAGTATCTAGACTGTGCTTACAGCGATTGGCTGAGAGCTAAGCCACGCCTACTGTCTGGGCCTTAAAGGGTTGTGTCCCTAGCCAGGTTGGATCATTCCGGACTGGTCGGCCACCTGTGAAGAGCTCCGGTCTTTTGCTAATAAAAGTCTTGGTTTGGATCAACAAGTCTTTGATTCTTTCGATGAGCTCTACAGGCTGTAATAATGTTACACTAACCGCGACACTAACTATGCCGTGCCATATGCATGAATAACTTTGTGGACGGATCTGAGGGATTATTCCTGTTCATGCCCAGTTTTGGGAATGACAACTAATGAATTAGTTGGAACCTTTATCCCTTTCACTATGTCAGGCTTTGGTTGTACTGTGTACTCTCTACAGAAACCAATCCAAGAGCTCACCAACACTTCTTCCACATATTCTCTCAAAGCGATGACTTCTAGCATCTGGAAGGACAAGCCACCTTTAAATAAGGTAGCAGCTAGCTGGAAAATGCAACGCTTCTGAATGCCAAATATCTTGATCCTGGCACATTCCACCATGCACTGGAGGAATTTTACTGAATTCTCTATCTATTGTGAGAGCATCTTTAGACAAGCAGCATAGCAACCTTTGTTTATTAGCTTGAGGGCTGAGCCAGCATTTCATTGCCTATCCCCAATTGCCCTCCTGAACCACTTGAGGTTTGAGTAGGCCAACAATGGTGTTAGGAAAGGATTTTGACTGAGAGATGATGAAGGAACAGTGATACCTTTCTGAAGAATGGTATGTAGATTGGAATACAACTTCCAAATGGCTGTGCTCTACTATTTAGTAGCTCTTTTTCATTTAATATTATGTTCATCTGCAGAAGGCCAATAAATCCTTTTCTTTCCAGGCATTTACATCAAAATAGTGAATTAAAAGAAAATGCTACATTCCCTCCCATCAGTGTCCATCTTTGACCTCTTACCTGCTAGCTTGCACTCATCCTCTGCCCGTTCCTCTCTACTCTCCTCCTCCCTGCTTCCTCCCCTCCCTCAAAAGGCACCTCCTTGTATGTGCTTATACCTGATGATGGGCCCAGGCCAAAAAATTGGTTACCCTTTGCTTCCTATTGAGCATGACCAGCTGAATTTCTCCAGCACATTGATATAATACCTGAAACTCCAGCATCTGCAGACTTTTTGTTTCATTTCCTCTTTGAAAATCTTTATAGATGTGTGGTGATACACCACTAGCCTACTGCAGGGGGCAGCCTGTGTACCTGCAGGAAGATCACCGGTGGACAAACCACACCTGGCCGCCTGTCAATCAGCCGACCTGAATGGACCAAGCCCCACCCAGTCGGCTACCAATCACCCACCAGGATATAAGCCACATCCGGCTCCTCAAGTTCAGTCACACGGAGCTATAGCTAACTACAGCATAGACTTTAAGTAGAATAAAGCCTGTTGTTCAGTCTTTTGAATCTTGTGTCTGCTCACTGTCACTACAGTGCATCACAAGGTGTTAGTCAACCCTCCTGGATAGCAATCTAGAAATTTTTCCTGATTGAAGCAATGTATGTCAGATGCCTTCTGATGTCACCTTGTATTCTATATTATTGCCCATGAAGATTTTAGTAGCATATTTTTTATGGACTTACACTTTGACAGGTGAAAATAGGAACCATGATGTGCTTCTCTCATGCCTTGATGTTTTATTGATGATAAGAAATTGTACATGAGAAAGGATTCTTTTCAACCTTGTCAGTATGATCATTAAGGCAGTTAATTCCTACATGTTCTGTGGTTTCACTAACTTGGAACGTGCTCCAGAGAATGAGACATGTGCTTTGAGATACAATGTTAGGCAGAAGTCAGCAAGCTCTCAACTTGAGTCAGTTCTTTAATAGTTGCAATCATCATATTTTCCTCACTATCCTGACATAGAAGATTCATATAGAATGAGGCTCAAGGTGCTCATATATTCAGCTGGAATTTTAAAAAAAATACATGGGAAAGATTCAGCAGGTCTGGCAGCCAACACAGAGTGAAAAAACAGATTCAATGGACCATTTCATCCAATCTTCCCACCAGTAGTTATTCCTTTATCATGCTGAGTTTTCAGATCAAAGGGTGGAAAATCTGGTGAGGTGCTATCCTATCATCAATCCAATGACCTTGGGAAGGAAGGGCTCTGTCTGGGACTCAGGAGCATGGGTAGCAAACATAGACAGAAAATGGAGAACATTACAGCATAGTATAGGCCTTTCGGCTCTTGGTTATGCCAACCCATTATATAACTAACAAAAAAAAGGAACACTCCTTACCCCATGACCCTCCATTTTCCTTTCATCTGCATTCTGTTACCTTAAATGTCCCCATTGTTCCAAGCTCTACTACCACCCCCAGCAATGCAGTCCAGCACCCATAACTCTCTGTGTAAAAAAACGTACCCCTGATGTCTCCCCTAAACATTCCACCCTTCACTTTGTGCAGATGTCTTCTAGTTTTGCTATTCGCACCCTGAGAAAAAGATTGTAACTGTCTACCCTATCTATGTCTCTCATAATCGCATAGAACTCTATTAATCCACATCTTATGCGCCAAAGAGAAAAGCCCTATCTCTATTAACCTTGCCTCATAAAACATATTTTCCATTCCTGGCAGCATCCTGGTAAATCTCCTTTACAACATATCCATACCTTCCATATTCCTTCTGAAAATGAGGTGACCACAATCGTCCAAGTGTGGTCTCACCAGAGATTTGTAGAGTTGCAAGATGATCTCTCGATTCATGAACAATCTCCCATCTAATGAAGCCCAGTATCCAATAGGTCTTCTTAACTATCCTATCAACCTGCTTGGCAACCTTGAGAGATGTCTGGATTTGGAACCCAAGGTCCCTCTGTTCCTACACTCATTAACCAATTAACCTAATAACCGTGTACTCAGCCTTCAGGGATAACCTTTCAAAATGAATCACCTTATGGAAAATATAATTGAGGTCCCCTTCCACCCTGCACACAGCATCTTTTAGCTGCTCCCCTTAGGGAAGAGATGCAGGAGTATCAGAGCCAACACCACCAGGGAGAGGAACCGTTTCTTCCCATGGGCAGAGAGAATGTTGGACAACCAAAGGAATTTCTCACACTAACCATCCGAGACTCTCATATATGCAAAACAAAATGTATTTATTTGTAGAGATGAAATACATGTTCTGCATATATATTTTTTTGTCTGCATGTGTGTAATGTCTCGCCATGTGTCTGCATGTTTTGCACTGAGGACCAGAGAAAACTGTCTCATTGGGTTGAACTTGTACAATCAGATGACAATAAACTTGGCTTGACACCTGGATTGAACTCCATCTGCCACTTTCCCATCCAACTCTGCATCCTGTCTATATAATTTTTTAACTCGTGATACCTTCAGCACTATCCACAACTCCTCCAAATTTCATATTATCCAATAACGTAGTGACTCAACCTTCCACTTCTTCATCTAGGTCATTTATAAAAATCAGAAAGAGCATGAGTACTGTAAGGTAAAAACATCATGAGATGGGTCCGGAGAAGGAGTCACCCAGTACTAAGGAGTAACAGAATGCAGATGTGACCTTGTACACTCAAGATAAGTGTGGCACTAACAAGAATGATGTGCAGCAGACTAACAGAGAAGGATAGCAACAGTTTATTCATTGGACAATGTCATGGTATGATAATTTACTAAGTACGTATCCTGAGGTATAAAAAAAAACACCACTTGCTGATAACGGCAGAATGCGCCTTCTCCAACTAACACTGTTAGTTGCAAGTGTTACAATCCGGTAATAAAGAACAAAGAACCTTGATTTCGACTCAGTCTGGTGTCTGACTCACTCATTCATGAACAAAGCAGACCTAACAATTTGGTGACCCCGACGTGATGGGTGAGTGGACACTGGATGACGGTTTCTGTTTTTCTTGACAATCATCTCAGCCGGCTGATAAAAAGGTCCAGAGAAGCCTGTTTTAACAAAATTCTCTCTTTTAAAATCTTTATGATTGTCAGTAAGAACTGGAGATCGGACAAATTAGACGACCCTAATTGAAGGTCGTCACCTGCCAGGATTGTAACACGTAAGTGGTTACAGATAAAAGAAAAGTCCTTAAGGTGTTTGAGTGACATTTGATAAGTGCTTCGCCGACAAACTACTAGAGTTTAAAAAGTCTTTATTGTGTCGTTGCAAAGTCCAATAGAGTGAGAAGGTGGTCTATGAACAATTGGGGAACTGAGTTTTCTGCCCTAAACTGGTTATTAAGAGGAGAAAATTCCCACGTGAAGGTTGGGCTTTGAAAGAAAACGAAGGTTCAGGCTTATTGGTCTCAATTGTATAAAAAGACTGACTTATAAATGTCCGGTAGGTATGATAATGTCTGTACACTTGAAAACTTAAGAATTTATTTCCCCAATTCGCCATGGTGGAATACCACAGCGGACATTAGAGACCTTGAGATGACAAAAAGAGTACTCAGGGACACCTGCCTGGTGAACAAGGACGACGATGAAAGGCTGCAAAAGCTGAGTCCGGATCAGGTAGGAGATATCAATGAAAAAGTTGACAGAATCTTAAGAGACACCCGGTTTATTCGAAGTATTTTTGATAAGTTAAATGAGGGTATTCCCAGCATCACCAAGGAGATAAAGTTACGTAAATTCATAGATTGGTACAGGGAAACTGGACAAAAATATAGCCCAAAAACCTGGTTTCCTAGTTGTAATTTAACTTTCAGACCTCTTTGGGAAAACAGAGTGTGGAAGATGAGCAATCAGAGTATACAGGACAGTCTGAGGTCCACCGGAGGACCAGACTTAGAGACTGTTTCACTAAAAAATTTTTTCATCCGGCCTGCAAAGAGACATTTTTAAAAGCGATTTTCGTTAATATAGATCCCCTAAACGGACAAGAACCTAAATTAAAAGAGGCAGAAGGGGCCCTGAAGCAAATAGAGAGAATCCTTAGAAGCAGTAAATTGGGGGATGAAATAGAATTTGACCCACTTCGAAATAGATTTTGGGAAGCACTTAGAGAAACATTCCCTACACCCTATAGTTTGGACGCCTTGGTAACCCTCCAACTAAAAGAAGGGGAGACTGCGCACGAGTACCTCTCTCGAGCATGGGACTTATGAGAGACAGGGACTGGAGAAAGACCGGACCACAGCCCCCTGGGAAATGCTCATTTTCGTAATGGGACAATAAACGGACTACCTGGTCTGGTTCAAGCAAAATTAAGGGACATTGTGGGATTAGAGAAGATGTCAGAGGACTTGTGGAAAAGACACCTGACACATGCACTCAAACGACATCGTCAATCAGAGCAGGCTAAGTCAGAAAGTGCATCCCAGAAGGGAGTGGACAAGACAACCGATAAATTGATGAGAGCCATAGAACAAATAGGGATTAAACTAGCGGCCCAACAGATAGTCCCACAGGCCATGGGGCCAGTGATAAATCCGGGACCCCAAGTAAGGAATGGTTGGGAAAGACCCCTAAGTACCATGTATAGAGGAGAACATACCCTATGCTGGCACTGCCAAAATCCTGGACACTACCAGCAGGACTGTCTAGAGGCTATAGAGGAAGAGGAGGAAATTTAAGAGGACAAGCAAGGGGTAGGGGTGGACACATTGATCGGCCCCAGAAAAATGGGGGATGGCAGAGTGATCAACAAGTCCAGGCACCCCAGTGTGATGACGATATTAGGGAAGGTGCGGAATTTGATTATTGACGGGGCCCTGGAGAATCAAAAATCACGCCTCCCTGGGAGCCACCGAAAATTTGGGGGACGGAAAATGGAGAAAAAATTGAATTTATAATTGACACAGGGGCAGCGGTTACGACCGTGATTAAACAGCCCCCAGGGAGCACATATTCGGGCAAAACATTATCTACAATAGGATTCTCCGGGATAAGGGAAACACAGCCCTATACAGATAACATCGACATGACATTTGGACGACAAAGGGTTAGAGCACCTGTCCTGGTTGTGCCAAGTTGCCCCATTAATTTATTGGCAAGGGACATTCTTACTAAACTGGGAATAACCATACAATGTTCTGAGAAGGGCCTTCGGTTAACATACCCAGGGGACACAATAGAAAGGGAAGGACAGTTTATAGTAATGACTCCAACCAATGCTTCAGAAGACTCTGTGGAGGTTATTATTATCTGGAGTCGACTACTGTATGATGAACCAGGCCCGGGATTGATTAAACAGTTTTTTGAGTGGAGGGCCAATATTCCTCAGTATGGGGATTACCAATATCCACTGGATCCTATGCATGTAACATTAAACTATACCATCCACCCGGACCAGGAGTATGAGGAGAGGTGGGACTCTCTAAAAGAAGGGAAGACAGAAATGATACATTGTCCATTTATCTTTGTGGGTAAGGAGGGAATAGCTGCTATGGTTGTCATGACAGAAGAACAAATGGAGTGGTTCTGCTTAGGAGTAGAAAGTGTGCCACATGTAACCTTGGGAATTGCCAAAGATCACCACGCCCGACAGTTGGGTCCGATGGTGAAGGAAGCGATGGGGTGTGAATACAGGCAGACAGAAATCCTGGGATATTCCACCTCGGAGGGAGGGAAATTTATCAGACTGAATATTGAAGCATGGGACCGGGTAGTGAATGAGAAAGTAGAAAGAGACCGACCCATAAAAGGAGAAAATATTGATCACGGGGACTCAGACAAATATCTTTCTGATCTGAGTCCACAAATGTGGACAATGCCGAGGGCCCTATGGGCATTCCTGTTGATGGGTTGCCAAACAAGCCAACAGAGTAGTTCGGATCCATGCGGGGCCAAAGTTATTCTGAAGATAGATAAAGACAAGGATAGCACCTTCCAGTTCGATCTATGCTGCACTTCTATCTCTAATAACACAGGGCCAGATGGGTCACTCACTAAGGGGCTGACAAAACTTAAGGCATTGGCGAAGGAATTAAAAGCCCAATCTGGAGTCTCTAACCCTGTTTTGTCCTGGTTACATGGAGTGTTTGGGAAATGGGGCACAATGTTGGGACAACTTTTCCTAGGATTGTTCATTTCTGTATCCATTTTTATCACTTGTGGCTGTTGTTGTATTCCATGCATTCGAATGCTGGTCACGAGGACCATTGAGAGAGCCTTTGCCAACCGCGATGATCTGCCTCCGAAATATCAAGCTCTACAAGCTACGGAGCAGGACTATCTCACTTCAAAGGAGGTGTCAAAAAAATGCTGAGATCGATCTGGGATCGGATGAAGAATGCGACAGGGAGGAGATATAGCACGAACGTTAACTTTTATCTTAACTAATTACTAATGCTTAGAAGGGATAGCTAGTTATTTGCTTGGGGGCAAACGGGAGAAAACTTGTAAACGGGCAATGGGATTGGGGAAGCAGATGGGGGGTATACGCTAAAGAGGGTTGGGGGGAGCCCTTGCCCACCAGCCGAACAACCCCGTGAACAGAACCCGTATAGAGCTTGGCAATAGTAGGCGAACTAATGTAACGTGGTGGTAGCGTAGTCAGGGCAAGATTGTCCTCTAAAGAGGACAAAGGAGGGATTGTAAGGTAAAAACATCATGAGATGGGACCGGAGAAGGAGTCACCCAGTACTAAGGAGTAACAGAATGCAGATGTGACCTTGTACACTCAAGATAAGCTTGGCACTAACAAGAATGATGTGCAGCAGACTAACAGAGAAGGATAGCAACAGTTTATTCATTGGACAATGTCATGGTACGATAATTTACTAAGTACATATCCTGAGGTATAAAAAAAACACCACTTGCTGTTAACGGCAGAATGCGCCTTCTCCAACTAACACTGTTAGTTGCAAGTGTTACAATCCGGTAATAAAGAACAAAGAACCTTGATTTCGACTCAGTCTGGTGTCTGACTCACTCATTCATGAACAAAGCAGACCTAACAGTACCAAAATAGATTCCTTTCGAACTCCACTTGTCACAGACCTCTAGGCAAGCCAATTCTGCATTCAAATGGCCAAGGTTCTATCGATCACATGTTTTATGACTTTCTGAATAAGACTCCCATGGGGAACCTTGTCAAATGTCTTACTAAAATCCATGAACACCTATCTACTACCCTACCTTAATCATTTTTTTTCTGGTACTTCCTCAAAAATCTATTAAGCTCGTCAGTTACGACCTTCCCTCCACAAAGCCAGGCTGACTATCCCAGAATACTGTGGTTACGAACTAACAAATTTTGCTATGAACTAACAAAGGAACAGCAATGGGAAATTCACCAAACAATAGCAAATTCAAAATAATAGTTTTTACATCTTAACTTGAAACTTTAACTTAATTCCCACTAGGCACAAATATAGATATGTGTGTATGGGTGTGTCAAAATCCAAACCATTGAGCTTATCTGAAAAGCAGTTTAAAACATCAGCATCAAACATCTTGTGTTGCTTGAAGATTTTTAAATTGCATTTCAGCTGTTACATCAATGTCTTCAGACCTTTTTAAACTGGAGGCTTTTCGATGAGTTGTCTTTCAGAGAGAAAGCCTTCATACAAGTGTTTTCACAAGTTTCCCTTTTATCTTGTTTGTGTTACGGAACTGTGACCTTCGCTTGGATTTCTTTCTTAATGTAGAGCCAAATGGTCATACTTCCCTTGAAGCTACTTATTTTGAATCTCTCCTATGATGTTATGGAACACTCATGCATGTGATGTCAGATAATAGCTTTGTATTGTGGGACATGGTAAAACCATTTTAGATTAAATAAAGAACACTTAGGATTAACCACATCTCGTGTGAATGAGTTCTACAGTGAGAGGAATATACAAGAAATTGGCAAGAGAATAAAAATAAATGTTATCCCACACTCCAGTAGTCGGAAGGGGAGAACTGAAACTACAGTGACCTTGCACTGTTGAAGCTTAATCACAGTGAAACAAAGCCAAAAATGCCAGAAGGACATTTTGAAGAGCACAAGGAATCAGAAAACTGGGATGAGTATGATGAAAGATTCCATTTGTTTCATACCACCTGAGCTATAAGAGATACATAGGGCAATTTAAGAAAACAGGCAACATTTCTAAGCAAGGTGGGAAGCAGGACATATAGCCTGATGAAATCCCTCGGGGGAAAATAAGCAAACAGTTCGGATGGAACTGGATACTGGGGCTGCGGTGTCCTTAATACCATAGATCTTAAAATCAAGAGTATCACAAGCCTAGATTCATATACCGCTTTGTGGGCCCTGGTAGGAGGACATCTGTCCCCAAGACCAATCTTTGGCTTGGCTTCGCGGACGAAGATTTATGGAGGGGGTAAAAAGTCCACGTCAGCTGCAGGCTCGTTTGTGGCTGACAAGTCCGATGCGGGACAGGCAGACACGATTGCAGCGGTTGCAGGGGAAAATTGGTGGGTTGGGGTTGGGTGTTGGGTTTTTCCTCCTCTGCCTTTTGTCAGTGAGGTAGACTCAGCGGTCTTCTTCAAAGGAGGTTGCTGCCCGCCAAACTGTGAGGCGCCAAGATGCACGGTTTGAGGCGATATCAGCCCACTGGCGGTGGTCAATGTGGCAGGCACCAAGAGATTTCTTTAGGCAGTCCTTGTACCTTTTCTTTGGTGCACCTCTGTCACGGTGGCCAGTGGAGAGCTCGCCATATAACACGATCTTGGGAAGGCGATGGTCCTCCATTCTGGAGACGTGACCCATCCAGCGCAGCTGGATCTTCAGCAGCGTGGACTCGATGCTGTCGACCTCTGCCATCTCGAGTACTTCGACGTTAGGGATGTAAGCGCTCCAATGGATGTTGAGGATGGAGCGGAGACAACGCTGGTGGAAGCGTTCTAGGAGCCGTAGGTGGTGCCGGTAGAGGACCCATGATTCGGAGCCGAACAGGAGTGTGGGTATGACAACGGCTCTGTATACACTTATCTTTGTGAGGTTTTTCAGTTGGTTGTTTTTCCAGACTCTTTTGTGTAGTCTTCCAAAGGCGCTATTTGCCTTGGAGAGTCTGTTGTCTATCTCATTGTCGATCCTTGCATCTGATGAAATGGTGCAGCCGAGATAGGTAAACTGGTTGACCGTTTTGAGTTTTGTGTGCCCGATGGAGATGTGGGGGGGCTGATAGTCATGGTGGGGAGCTGGCTGATGGAGGACCTCAGTTTTCTTCAGGCTGACTTCCAGGCCAAACATTTTGGCAGTTTCCGCAAAGCAGGACGTCAAGCGCTGAAGAGCTGACTCTGAATGGGCAACTAAAGCGGCATCGTCTGCAAAGAGTAGTTCACGGACAAGTTTCTCTTGTGTCTTGGTGTGAGCTTGCAGGCGCCTCAGATTGAAGAGACTGCCATCCGTGCGGTACCGGATGTAAACAGTGTCTTCATTGTTGGGGTCTTTCATGGCTTGGTTCAGCATCATGCTGAAGAAGATTGAAAAGAGGGTTGGTGCGGGAACACAGCCTTGCTTCACGCCATTGTTAATGGAGAAGGGTTCAGAGAGCTCATTGCTGTATCTGACCCGACCTTGTTGGTTTTCGTGCAGTTGGATAATCATGTTGAGGAACTTTGGGGGACATCCGATGCGCTCTAGTATTTGCCAAAGCCCTTTCCTGCTCACGGTGTCGAAGGCTTTGGTGAGGTCAACAAAGGTGATGTAGAGTCCTTTGTTTTGTTCTCTGCATTTTTCTTGGAGCTGTCTGAGGGCAAAGACCATGTCAGTAGTTCCTCTGTTTGCACGAAAGCCGCATTGTGATTCTGGGAGAATATTCTCGGCGACACTAGGTATTATTCTATTTAGTAGAATCCTAGCGAAGATTTTGCCTGCAATGGAGAGCAACGTGATTCCCCTGTAGTTTGAGCAGTCTGATTTCTCGCCTTTGTTTTTGTACAGGGTGATGATGGTGGCATCACGAAGATCCTGAGGCAGTTTACCTTGGTCCCAACAAAGCTTGAAAAACTCATGCAGTTTGGCATGCAGAGTTTTGCCGCCAGCCTTCCAGACTTCTGGGGGGATTCCATCCATACCTGCTGCTTTGCCACTTTTCAGTTGTTCGATTGCCTTATATGTCTCATCCAGGGTGGGATCCTCATCCAGCTCTAGCCTTAGGGGCTGTTGAGGGAGCTGGAGCAGGGCGGAATCTTGGACTGAGCGGTTGGCACTGAAAAGAGATTGGAAGTGTTCTGACCATCGGTTGAGGATGGAGATCTTGTCGCTGAGGAGGACTTTGCCGTCTGAGCTGCGCAGCGGGCTTTGGACTTGGGGTGAGGGGCCGTACACAGCCTTTAGAGCCTCGTAGAAACCCCTGAAGTCGCCAATGTCCGTGCTGAGTTGGGTTCGTTTGGCGAAGCTAGTCCACCACTCATTTTGGATCTCCCGGAGTTTGCGCTGAAGATGGCTGCATGCGCGACGGAAGGCTTGTTTCTTCTCTGGACAGGACGGCTTTGTAAGGTGAGCCTGGTGGGCAGCTCGCTTCTTTGCCAGCAGCTCCTGGATTTCCTGGCTGTTTTCGTCAAACCAGTCCTTGTTTTTCCTGGAGGAGAAGCCCAGTACCTCTTCAGTGGATTGCAGTATGGTAGTCTTCAACTGATCCCAGAGGGTTTCAGGGGACGGGTCCGTGAGGCGGATTGCATCGTCGAGCTTTGCTTTGAGGTTTGCCTGGAAGTTTCTTCTCGCTTCGTCTGACTGCAGGTTTCCAACATTGAACCTCTTTCTGGGGGCTTTATTGTTCCTGGGCTTTGGTTTGAAGTGAAGGTTGAGCTTGCAGCGAACCAGCCGGTGGTCAGTGTGGCATTCCGCGCTAGGCATGTCCATGCGACTCCCCCTTCAGAACAAGCGTCACATCACCCTCATCAGTGTCTATGCTCCAACCCTCCAGGCGGAACCAGCAGAAAAGAACAAGTTCTACACCGACCTGCGCAACCTCATCCAATGCACCCCTACAGCCGACAAGGTTGTCATCCTGGGCGACTTCAACGCTCGTGTCGGCAAAGACTCAGAAACCTGGCCAGGAATCCTGGGCAAGCATGGCGTCGGCAAGTGCAACGACAATGGGCGCCTCCTGTTGGAGCTCTGCGCAGAACAGCGGCTTGTCATTACAAACACCCTTTTTCAGCAGAGGGACAGCCTTAAGACCACCTGGATGCATCCCCGATCCAAACACTGGCACCTCCTGGACTACATCCTGGTGCGAGAAAGTGACAAACGAGATGTGCTCCACACCCCAAGACCAATAGTGACAGCAGAAAGATACCAGTTTTGGACTAGAAAGCAGAAACCAGATGAAATCACTAACCAATAAATGGCTGAATTGCATAGTTATTGAAAACCTGAGAGTTTGCAATATTCTTAAATAAAGCCTTAAAGGACATGCTGGTCATCAGTTTGGCCGACCGCAATGGTCAACAACCATTACTGAGTAAAAGACGATTAGACATTGACACTGCATATGAAATAACAGTGAGTTTCAAAACAGCCAGTGACAACTAGGGCATTAAACAAGTAGAGTAGCAGGAACATCAACTAAAGAAAATGGAACGCCAAGAATGTTTCCGCTGCGGAAAAAGTAATCACAGTCCAGATAACTGTTTCTTCAAAAAAGCCAAATGAAAAGGGGCACATTAAGTTCATATGCCCAAAGAAAGGGGAAAATAAGCAAAAATAGAATCAGTGCAAGAAGGGAATTAGAAATCAAGAAATAAAACACACAAGGGGAGGAACCTCAAGAAGTAAGAGGAAAGTTCTGACAAAAGTCCAAGCAACGACCCAAGTGGCTCTGAAGAGGACAAGGCGATTGTCCGTTAATAACGTGACAAACCGCAATTTGGAAATCTTGATTCCCGTTAACATTAACAACAAAGCAGTTCAGATGCAACTGGACACTGGGGCCGCGGTGTCCTTAATACCATAGATCTTAAAATCAAGAGTATTACCAAATCTCAAGGCGAGACAATCCGACATGGTGTTGAAAACAGTCACCGGAGAGAAAATCAAAGTACTGGGAAAATGCAAGGTAAACGTCGAATATAAGGGACAGACATCAAAAAGATTACCTCTTTATATCATCGACAAAAATGGACCTGCTTTGTTTGGAAGGCTGGATATCACAAATCCAATTGGATTGGAAGGTCATTGTGGGGCAATAAAAAATGTGCAGATTGAGCCAGAACAAAAATCAAAACTGGGGCAAGTGCTCCAAGAATATTAGATCGTATTTGAAAAATACTAAAGGAGAAAATCCAAGGAGTCCAGGCCAGACTGCACTTGAAACCAGAGGCCAAACCCAAATTCTTCAAACCAAGGATGGTTCCTTTTGTGATGAAGAAGGGAATCGAAGCTGAACTGAACAAATTTCAGAACAATTGGGGTGCCCTATTAATTCCTGTTAGAAAACTCAATGGTGAAATTTGAATTTGTGGTGACTATAATGTCACCATTAATCAAGCTCTGCATGTACCCCAACATCCATTTCCCAGAACAGAAGACTTGTTTCAAACATTGAATGGTGGTAAGAAGTTCACGAGATTGGATATCTCGTGATATCCAATATAAGCATATCAGCAAGGTGAATTGGATTTGGTCGAGAAAATATGTGGCAATCACTGCTCATTTAGGACTGTTCACGTATACCAGAATGCCGTACGGAATATCAACAGCACCTGCCATATTTCAATCGATAATGGATAAGTTGTTGCATGGAATAAATGTGGGATGTTACCTCGACGACATTACTGGTCATGATGACATGGAGCTCTTGGCAAACCTGGAAAAAATACTAACCCGACTGAAGGAAGCCAAGGTCAGACTACATCAAGACAAATGTGCATTTATGGTACCCTCAGTAACATATTTGGGATTTACAATCGACAGTGAAGGAGTCTGGATGAACACAGCACGTACCGAAGCCATCCACCTTTCTCTGCAAATTGAGTGGAATTTCAGTCATTCTTAAGTTTGGTGAACTATTATTGAAAATACATCCCCAACAGGTCCACATTGTGCAAACTGCTTAACCAACTACTGTGTTCTCCCTTTCTGAAGCTGGGATGCTATCCTTGACCAGTAATGCTACTCCCACCTCTTTCACACCCTTTCCTATCCCTTTGAAAACATCCCATCCCAGTTCCTGCATCAGCCAATACTGTCATTGCATCAGCCAAGTCTCTGTAACAGCCACAACAATGTCATTTCATATATGATCCATGCTCTAAGAATATCTCTTTTATTCCTAATTCTAAAAAAGAATCTCGGAGTTGAATACAATGACATGTATGTCATCTGGCAATAAATCTGAAATCCTAGACACATTTCAAACCCTCTAACTCATGACATTTCTGCTTCTTCCTCTGCCTTGTCCTTCCTCACAACACACTGCATCATCCTTTTTCACCTTCTCCTCTATTTTCTGCCCTCACATTCTGGTAACCCACCCCTCTGCCAAACTAGTTAAAATTTTCCCAACAGTTCTAGCAAACCTGCCCGCCAGGATATAGTTCCCACTCCAGCTCATCTGCCACAACTTCCTGTTCCTACCCTCACTGGAGCGTGGCACAGGCAGCAATACTGAGATTACCAAGCTTGAGATCCTGCTTCTCAGCTTCCTTCCTAGTTCCCAATAATCCCTTTTCAGGACCTCATCCCTATTCTTGTCTATGTCATTGGTACCAACATGGACCACAACATCCCTCCCACTTGAAAATAGGTGACATCTCTGACCCTGGAACTTGGGAGGCAATATACCACCCACGAGTCCGGATCTTGTTCCCAGAACCTCCTATCTCTTTGCCTATAAATTCCCCAATCACTATAGTTCTCCTCTTCTCTCACCCCCTTCCCTTCTTAGCCAATGGGTCAGACTCCGCGTCTTTGACCACTATGACTTGTGGAAGATTGTCCCCCCAACAGTATCCACAATGATGTACTTCTTGGAGAGTGGGGAGACTTTATGACTATATTCCATATTCTTGTGATAGAGATCTGCAGAATTGAATTCATCTGAGGAAGCATGGACGAGAAGGGAAAAGATGTGTGTGTTAATTCAGTCAACAAGCAAAGGAAGTTTTGTCTTTTGTCCCCTCACTTTCCTCTGTCTCTTTTGGTTTCCATGGACAATATTTGCAAGTGAAAGGACATGGTTTTAACAATAATGAGTCCTCCTTCATCTTCCGAGGCGCTCCCCCCAACCCCCAGTGATCCATGGATATATCTTTCCACTACCTGTACACAACACAGGTTATCACCTCACAGCCACTGACTGGCAGTAATTCCTGCCACCCAGTAATTTTTCCTTTCCATTCATGCCTATTATCCTGAACATTTGGCAGTGATTTCACATCTCATTGTGTGAAATCTATCAACAACTATCAGGAGCAAGTAAGTCCTTGATATGTCAAAGCAGTCTTAGGATAACTGGAGTGCAGAGCTGTGGAGGATTACGGCTACTTGGTTAGCCCCAGGCCATTAGTCATTACTGAACTAGGTGATACAGTCCTTTGAAACTCAGCAGTGCATTAATGAATCCATTTGGGGAAGTTATATCTTGGATATAAGATGACACTGTGCCCAGTGGAATGAAGAAAATGAATGGAGAGTTAACACTCCACTCTTTCAATTTGCTTCTCACAATAAGCAGACTCACTTTGCTATATCTCCATTATAGATGCAACTACATGAGTGTTAAATTACCAGGGCTCTGAGTCATTTGTTCAAGATCAGAGCTCGACAGTGTTCACTTTCAAAATAATGACCATGGAATGTCGAGACATGGCGTTCAGCCATCTCAATTACAGATATAAGTGATTCAGCAGAATTGGAACAAGCCTTTTGATTTGTCCTTGGTTTAAAAAAGTCTGTTTTTCTTTGAGAAGGGGTAGCTAGTGGATTTAACATTCCCCTCAACAGTGCACACTGGGGCCAACAGGAGTTCAACAGGATCGGCAAGTCTTTGCCAGGCAAGATGGATTTGTCAAGATGCGCAACACTGAAATAGGCCCTTCAGCCCATTGTCCATTTTGATCTTCAAGAGTGCATTTACACTAATCTCCATGTATTCTCCCATACTCCAGTCAACTACCCTTCACATTCAATCACGTCTACACCTAGAGAGCAAGGTACATTGGTCAATTAAATTCCCAGCCTGCACACTTTGGGGCATGGCTGGGAATCAGAGCACCCATGGGAAATCTATGGGAAGAATATGCAAGCTCTTTGGAGTTCAAGGTCGAACCTGAGAGCTGTGAGGCAGCGGCACTCTTTCACTCAGATTGTGGCTGTAGGTATGAGATAAGAAGCAACACACTGGCGTACCTTCCAGCTTGACATTTTAAATGGAAGACAATTCAACAGAACGTTTTGATGTAAAGTTCGCAAGTTGGAACATGGACTGCTCATTACTGGGGAATAGACCATTACTCCAATTACAAGTATTTCCAAATTTGAGATTCCCAAGCAACTTATACGATCTGATCAAGAGGATGCAGCACAGCGTAAATATAGAATATAGAGCTGTGTGGTTTGCATAGCAGTTAGCACAATGCTGTTACAGTCCCAGAGATTGGGATTGATCATCGAATCCCATGCGATCTGCATTCACCCCATGTCTGTTTCTCCCAGGGGCTCCGGTTTCCTCCCACTTTTGAAATGTACCAGGGGTTGCAGGTTAATTGGGTGTAATTGGGTGGTACAGCTGAGGGTAAAATTTGATTTGTCCTGAGCTGTACAAATTTGTACAGCTCAGCAACACTCTTTCAGACCATCGCACCTGTGTCGTCCGTGCTGCCGGTCCAACTAGTCCTATCTGCCTTCACGTGGTCCACATTACCCTGATCATGAATCTAAATGCCTCTAAAATATGGCAATCATATCTGCTTTTACCACATCCCCTGGAGATGCCTTCCAGTACCTACCTTCTTCTATACAAAAAGAAACTTGTCTCACTATCATAATTCTAAATGCTTGTATCAAGTTACCTCTCAGCCTTTGATGCACCAGAGAAAGAAATATATCATTGTTCAACCTGTTCCTATAGTTGACACAGTCCAAATCAAGCAACCTCCTGGTATCTTTATTTTTCTCTCTCTCTCTCTCTCTCTCTCTCTCTAAAGCCTCCACATCCTTCTTGCAGTGTTGTGTTTAGAACTGCACACAAATCCGATCTTACCAAATACTCAAAGTCTCAACTCCATGGTTAAGTTCTTCAAGTGCCACTGGAAGTCTAATCCCAGTAGGATGGGTGCACAGAGCTGTGGCAGAATGAGGAGTGTAAAGACACGATGTACCGTGTCCCAGAGAGTCAGTGTTACTGTGCAGCTGCCACAAATCTTTGTTGCGTGGGATTTGGACACCATGGAGGCACAGTAGCTCGTGAGCTTAACCACAAAGGAGCAGTGTTGTGCAGCGTCTGGGTGAATGAAGCTTTCAGTGCTTCCGCTGTCAAATAGGCAAGCAGTTGGGTGGCCGTTTACTTGAATGTCCATCATGAACCTGGAGAGTTGATGGGATCTGTCCTGATCCAGGTTTACCAATGCCAGCGTCAGCTCATTGTCTGAGGAGTTCTGTTGACTGCCGATGGTCCTGTAAGATGACGCCCGAGATGGCGGCCCCCATGGCGTGCATGCGGTCCCGTCGTTGTTTGTCGGAAGAGAAAGACGAAGAAGCCGGAAATGATGTCATTGTGATCAGCGGTATCAGTGGTTCACATGTGCAGCTGTTCCAGGTGCCCACCAGTGCCTGCTCCACTTGCATGCAACGTTGCTGGAACTCGGAGTTTGTTTGGACTTACAAACCTTCGCGGTGCCCTTTCTTCCTGCAGTTGGAGCAGATGGCATCCCTGGCAGGGCAGCGTTTCCTCGGGTGCTTAGCCTGCTCACAGAAGTTGCACATCAGGTGGTTGCTAACAGCAGCGTGGTCAGCTCAGGAATCTGCCTCCAAAGACAGTGGCCCCCACAAGGCAGCCACGTGTTCATTGGAGAATGATTTGGCATTGTGGATGGCTACCTCTAGAGTATTCGCCCCTTTGATGGTTTGAGGTTAACTCAGTTGTCTCGGTTCGAGTAGCCTCTGCCTCACGTGGTCGGAGCAGATGCCTGTTACGCAGGTATCTCTGATTAGCAGCTGTGTGTGCTGTTCTGCACTCATAGCCTGGCAATTGCAGTCCCTTGCAAGCTCCTGCAAAGCCCTGACTAAGTTGTTGAAGGTTTCTCTGGGTTGCTGCCTGCATGAGTGGACATTATACTGGACACCTGGACATTATACTGGCCCTTCAGGGTGTCCATTCCATATGTCTGATAGTCCCAGACCATCTGGTAGACCCAGTGCCCAAAGTATGAGTACAGCAGATGGAGCTTGTCCTCGTCGTCCTGGATAGTTGCAGAGGCCGTGAGGAACTTTTCATAGCAGTGGTGCCAGAGCATGAATTTGTCAGCTGCCTTGGGTTCTCTCGGATTGATTTCTAACTTCATGTACTTGTCCATGTTCCAAAAAAAAACTTGCAAATAAAATTGATACACGATCAATTACACAAAGACTGAAGTTACTGAAACTGAAGGCTTTTATTTCCAAGCGATGGACAGCATCCTTGTGTTGGTTGCTCACACTGACCTGGACTCAAACTGGGGGCAAGCTTGTGGCCTTTTTGAGGAAGAAAGGGGAGGAGTTATGAGCCGGCCAGTGAGAGCAGGGTCAACCAGGAAAGGTCATATGTAATTTACATATAACGAATATTTACAATACAAACATGTTGTACACTTCCTTTGCCATCCTATCCACTTGAGTTGTTACTTTCTGGGAGCTATGGCTTAGTATCCCAGATACCACTGCACCTCAATAATCCCAAGGCTCCTCCATTTGCTGTGTACTTCCCTCTAGCATTTGATTTCCCAAAATGCATCACTTTACATTTGTCCAGCTTCACGAAAGGGAAATAATTTCTGACAAATTAAAGTTTTTTTACGGAAGTTTCAATCAGAGTAAATAAGGAAGGAGCAAGTGTGAAATATTGGATTTTCAGCAAGAAATGAAGAGTAGTATCACAGTTACCACAACATTATTACAGCACAAGTGACCTGGATTTGAATCAGGTGCTGTCTGTTGTAAGGTAAAACATCATGAGATGGGAATGTGTAAGGAGTTACCCTGTGCGGGGCTGTAACAAGATGTGAATGCATCCTTGTACTTACAAGATAAGAGAGACATTGATGGATTGAGAGGCAGGAAGCTAGCAGGGAAAGGATAGCAACAGTTTTAGTCATTGGACAAGTAATGATATGATGATGTTCTAAGCACGTATCCAAGGGTATAAAAAATCACCATTTTGCTGATAACGGCAGAATGCATTCTCCGACTAACATGGTTAGTTGCAAGTGTTACAATCCGGTAATAAAGAACAAAGAACCCTGATTTCGACTCAGCCTGGTGTTTGTCTCACTCATTCATGAACAAAGCAGACCTAACACTGTACGGAGTTTTTACGTTCTCCTCATGTCTCCATGGGTTTGCTCCAGTTTCCTCCCACCCTCCAAAAAGTGGCTTGTAGGCTAATTGGTGGATTTAGATAGCATGGGCTTGTGGGCTGAAAGGACCTGTTATCCTGCTGTATCTCCAAAATATTTTTAAAAAATTGATTAAATAAAAATTTGCTTCAAAAAGTTCATGATGTTGCTGGATTTCAAGGATAGAGGACTAGTTCATGAAGAGAAAGCAGATTTGCAATACGGGGTCTTTTTCAAGATGGCAACCCAAATTCCGGGAAGTACCACTAGGATCAGTACTGGGACACAGATTTTTATTATATATTTTATACACACACACATGTACACACATATATGTTAAGTGAATGTATTGTGGCCAAGTTTGCAGATGGTACACAAGTGGGAAGGAAAATAAGCTGTGAGGAGGCTAGAAATTAAAAATTGCAGCAAAATATTGATAGGCCAAGTGAGAGGGGAAAAGTTGGCAAATGGGGCACAATGTGGCATTTGTTCATTTTGGAAGGAAAAATTACCCAAATAGATAATTATTTAAATAATAATTACAGAAAGCTGCAGCATGGAAGAAAATAGATGCCTTGCTTAAGAAGAACAGGCAGGTATATTTAGGTGCAGAAAATGCTAATGGAATGCTGGTTTTTGGTTCAAGGTGCTTGGGTATAAACGTCAGTCATTGTAGCTGTGCAAATATTTGGTAGATCATATCTAGAGTATAGATGACATTTTCCTTATTTCAATAGATCCTAATTTCAGAGAATCATCTTCCAAAGCGTGAGCTGCGATATCCCAAATTTTGATCTCTTTAATACAACAAATCAAATTCTGTGGGTGTTACTTTGTGTAGTTTTAATTCATTGATAGAACAGAAAAACATTTTGCATTGCTTCGCCACAAGACTTTCATAATGGTGAATCTTCTTTTTCTTTGGCTTGGCTTCGCGGACGAAGATTTATGGAGGGGGTAAAAAGTCCACGTCAGCTGCAGGCTCGTTTGTGGCTGACAAGTCCGATGCGGGACAGGCAGACACGATTGCAGCGGTTGCAGGGGAAAATTGGTTGGTTGGGGTTGGGTGTTGGGTTTTTCCTCCTTTGCCTTTTGTCAGTGAGGTGGGCTCTGCGGTCTTCTTCAAAGGAGGTTGCTGCCCGCCAAACTGTGAGGCGCCAAGATGCACGGTTTGAGGCGTTATCAGCCCACTGGCGGTGGCCAATGTGGCAGGCACCAAGAAATTTCTTTAGGCAGTCCTTGTACCTTTTCTTTGGTGCACCTCTGTCACGGTGGCCAGTGGAGAGCTCGCCATATAACACGATCTTGGGAAGGCGATGGTCCTCCATTCTGGAGACGTGACCCACCCAGCGCAGCTGGATCTTCAGCAGCGTGGACTCGATGCTGTCGACCTCTGCCATC
Organism: Narcine bancroftii; assembly: GCF_036971445.1. Classification (NCBI taxonomy): domain Eukaryota; kingdom Metazoa; phylum Chordata; class Chondrichthyes; order Torpediniformes; family Narcinidae; genus Narcine; species Narcine bancroftii. The sequence goes on from NC_091471.1 coordinate 23,487,133, forward strand.
TCGAGTACTTCGACGTTAGGGATGAAAGCGCTCCAATGGATGTTGAGGATGGAGCGGAGACAACGCTGGTGGAAGCGTTCTAGGAGCCGTAGGTGGTGCTGGTAGAGGACCCATGATTCGGAGCCGAACAGGAGTGTGGGTATGACAACGGCTCTGTATACGCTTATCTTTGTGAGGTTTTTCAGTTGGTTGTTTTTCCAGACTCTTTTGTGTAGTCTTCCAAAGGCGCTATTTGCCTTGGCGAGTCTGTTGTCTATCTCATTGTCGATCCTTGCATCTGATGAAATGGTGCAGCCGAGATAGGTAAACTGGTTGACCGTTTTGAGTTTTGTGTGCCCGATGGAGATGTGGGGGGGCTGGTAGTCATGGTGGGGAGCTGGCTGATGGAGGACCTCAGTTTTCTTCAGGCTGACTTCCAGGCCAAACATTTTGGCAGTTTCCGCAAAGCAAGACGTCAAGCGCTGAAGAGCTGGCTCTGAATGGGCAACTAAAGCGGCATCATCTGCAAAGAGTAGTTCACGGACAAGTTTCTCTTGTGTCTTGGTGTGAGCTTGCAGGCACCTCAGATTGAAGAGACTGCCATCCGTGCGGTACCGGATGTAAACAGCGTCTTCATTGTTGGGGTCTTTCATGGCTTGGTTCAGCATCATGCTGAAGAAGATTGAAAAGAGGGTTGGTGCGGGAACACAGCCTTGCTTCACGCCATTGTTAATGGAGAAGGGTTCAGAGAGCTCATTGCTGTATCTGACCCGACCTTGTTGGTTTTCGTGCAGTTGGATAATCATGTTGAGGAACTTTGGGGGACATCCGATGCGCTCTAGTATTTGCCAAAGCCCTTTCCTGCTCACGGTGTCGAAGGCTTTGGTGAGGTCAACAAAGGTGATGTAGAGTCCTTTATTTTGTTCTCTGCACTTTTCTTGGAGCTGTCTGAGGGCAAAGACCATGTCAGTGGTTCCTCTGTTTGCGCGAAAGCCGCACTGTGATTCTGGGAGAATATTCTCGGCGACACTAGGTATTATTCTATTTAGTAGAATCCTAGCGAAGATTTTGCCTGCAATGCAGAGCAACGTGATTCCCCTGAAGTTTGAGCAGTCTGATTTCTCGCCTTTGTTTTTGTACAGGGTGATGATGGTGGCATCACGAAGATCCTGAGGCAGTTTACCTTGGTCCCGACAAAGCCTGAAAAACTCATGCAGTTTGGCATGCAGAGTTTTGCCGCCAGCCTTCCAGACTTCTGGGGGGATTCCATCCATACCTGCTGCTTTGCCACTTTTCAGTTGTTCGATTGCCTTATATGTCTCATCCAGGGTGGGATCCTCATCCAGCTCTAGCCTTAGGGGCTGTTGAGGGAGCTGGAGCAGGGCGGAATCTTGGACTGAGCGGTTGGCACTGAAAAGAGATTGGAAGTGTTCTGACCATCGGTTGAGGATGGAGATCTTGTCGCTGAGGAGGACTTTGCCGTCTGAGCTGCGCAGCGGGCTTTGGACTTGGGGTGAGGGGCCGTACACAGCCTTTAGAGCCTCGTAGAAACCCCTGAAGTCGCCAATGTCCGCGCTGAGCTGTGTTCGTTTGGCGAGGCTAGTCCACCACTCATTTTGGATCTCCCGGAGTTTGCGCTGAAGATGGCTGCATGCGCGACGGAAGGCTTGTTTCTTCTCTGGACAGGACGGCTTTGTAAGGTGAGCCTGGTGGGCAGCTCGCTTCTTTGCCAGCAGCTCCTGGATTTCCTGGCTGTTTTCGTCAAACCAGTCCTTGTTTTTCCTGGAGGAGAAGCCCAGTACCTCTTCAGTGGATTGCAGTATGGTAGTCTTCAACTGATCCCAGAGGGTTTCAGGGGACGGGTCCGTGAGGTGGGTTGCAATGTCGAGCTTTGCTTTGAGGTTTGCCTGGAAGTTTCCTCTCGCTTCGTCTGACTGCAGGTTTCCAACATTGAACCTCTTTCTGGGGGCTTTATTGTTCCTGGGCTTTGGCTTGAAGTGAAGGTTGAGCTTGCAGCGAACCAGCCGGTGGTCAGTGTGGCATTCCGCGCTAGGCATGACCCTGGTGTGGAGCACATCTTGTTTGTCACTTTCTCGCACCAGGATGTAGTCCAGGAGGTGCCAGTGTTTGGATCGGGGATGCATCCAGGTGGTCTTAAGGCTGTCCCTCTGCTGAAAAAGGGTGTTTGTAATGACAAGTCGCTGTTCTGCGCAGAGCTCCAACAGGAGGCGCCCATTGTCGTTGCACTTGCCGACACCATGCTTGCCCAGGATTCCTGGCCAGGTTTCTGAGTCTTTGCCGACACGAGCGTTGAAGTCGCCCAGGATGACAACCTTGTCGGCTGTAGGGGTACGTTGGATGAGGTTGCGCAGGTCGGTGTAGAACTTGTTCTTTTCTGCTGGTTCCGCCTGGAGGGTTGGAGCATAGACACTGATGAGGGTGATGCGATGCTTGTTTTGAAGGGGGAGTCGCATGGACAGGTCCGAGTGGCCTGTCGGGAGGTTTTCGAGTTTGGAGGCAATGGAGTTCTTGACCATGAAGCCTACACCAGATAGGCGTCATTCATCCAAAGGCTTGCCAGACCAGTAGAGTGTGTAGCCCGCACCGCGTTCTTGGAGGCTGCCTACATCTGCCAGGCGGACTTCACTGAGAGCGGCTATGTCGATGTCAAGTCTGAGGAGTTCATGTGCAATGAGGGCAGACCGACGTTCAGGTCGGTGGCTGTCAGCCTTGTCTAGCATGGTTCTGATGTTCCAGCATGCTAGCTTGAGTTTGTGAGCATCTTTTGAGGGGGAGGACGTGGAGGGGGAGGACGTGGAGGGGGAGGACGTGGACCTGTCCTCGGGCCTGTGCAAAGGAGCTTTTAGGTGGAGTGCAGTGCGCGCAGTACTGTCCCCACCCTTTACACCCATGGTTCGTGTGCCGTGGCCAAGCAAGCTGGGACGTGGCAGCGAGGTCCTTGGGTCGTAGGTTTTATATCAGAGTACAACAAGTGGCGAATTTTATCTAGTGGGGAATTTAGCAGGAAGCGGGTGTTGGGATGCGGGGCTGGAGGTGGGGTAAAGGAGTAGTGGCTGGCGGTGGAAAAATACCACTAATAACATGAGGATATTTGATCGTTTTTTTTGATGAAATCCTGAAGCTGTGACTTTTTTTTCGGTATTTGTGAAATTCCTCCTCGCTTGACCCGTTGACCTAAGAAGCTGGGGAATATACAAGCATTTTTCCGCACTTTCCAGTGGGGACCATTGGATTCCATGTAGGAACAGTATTAAGCAAAGAATGAACATTAGAACCCAAGGTTAAAAGTCAAAAATAATGAAAGAAAAATTCACTGTTCTCTCATCTTCGCCCTGATTTTAATGAAATATTCAAGGAAATCATCCAAAATCCCCTTCTACACCGCAATACAATTAGTTTTTTTGTTAACAAAGCCAAATGGAAAAAAAAATTTCAGCCTATAAACTAGTTTTACGCCACTTCAACGATCATTAATAGCCCTTTGGCCAAACTCCGCCAACTATAGTTGATTGAAAAGAGGTTCTTTTTTCCTTTGTGTTGATAGGGAAAGGAGTAATTTAGCGAGGCAATGAACAATCAAAACACATTTCCAAACCTCCCAAATGGTTGCCCTCCACCCCTGTTAATATTTGTCACCTCCACAATATGATATTTTATAGATACAAAAATAATTTATATAAAGATTCAAGCATCTCTAATTTTTTTATATATTTAAAGTCTGAACAGGATTTGTATTGGTCTAAACCACATAATATCCTACAAATGTGAGAATATTTTGAGTATCGACACTCACAGGCACACTTCCTGTCAAACTATTGCTTCAAGAGAAATGGTATGAAGCAGAGGTGCCAACCTGCTGCTTTTGATATTAATATTCAGTGATATTTGTGGCTATAGCAATAGTTCATTAGATGTTCTTTTTTTCATGCTTGATTACATGGTCCCAATGTAGGTGGCTAAAAATGCAAAAAAATTATTTTGTTTTATTTCTGTTATTTTCGTACCTGCTTAGGAACACTGCTAAGTGCTATGGGCCCTGCTGTCTCAGTCGCAGTAGTAAGGGTACATCTGTGGTGTCTGCTGGTCTGTGGATTAATCGCTAATACAAAAGTACATTTTTCTCACTAACAACCTTATGGCTTCTAAGCAAACAACATTAACCTCTCTCTTTCATAAACAAGCTGAGGAGTGTAATTAGAAGAACGTATGAGCGACTGATACCAGTAAAAGTGACAAAAGCTGCGTTTCACTTGTCTCAAGTTCAGATTTTCTAACCAAATGCAATTCTGAAATATATGGTGCTTTGAAGTCAGGCTTGTATCCCTGTTCAGGAGTTTGGACAGAAGGAATGTGGAAAAAAAAGGAAACTTATACCTGGTTAGACTTCAAGACTTGAGTGCAAAGTATGTGCAAACATAACCAATCTGACACTTTTCACTTCTAAGGGCTTGAGGCTGTCAAGTATCCTATTATGGAGTCAATCGAAGTACACGCTTGAAGTCTCTCAATAAAAAAATTGTCGGTCACAACCTATCAAAAGCTCACACTGCTGCTCTACGTGTTGCAAATAGAGCGGGTGAAGATGCTCTTGGAAAATTAGGTGACTCCATGAATGCTTCGCATCTAAAGGCAACTTGTTCATTTTTTTTGTTCTGCACATTACTGAGCTTAGAATGACAGACCATCCACTGATCACTTTGGCTTACAGGAACTTCCAAATAAAAATGGTATTGACACTGGAAATGGACTGCATTCCCACACGAGCACTATAGAAATAATTAATCACATTGTCATTAATATGATAAAGAAAATTTCCCAGCAAAGAGAACATTTGTTCACAAATATAGAAGACTTGTAGACAAAGTTTGGAGTTGGGAAGACAGGTGATCGAGAAGGAAAAAGATCGGTGCTGTGATGGAGGAGGGAAAAATGATAATAAATAATAGAGTTGTCCATAAAGTTGGGGACAAGTGGAAGGTGAGATGTGGGAAATCTCTGAAATGCATTTCGTTTAATGCTAGGAGTACTTTGTAAGGAAGGTGGACGAGCTGAAGGTGTGGATAGACACTTTGACAGTATGACGTGATGGCGATTAGTGAGACGTGGTTGCAGGAGGGGTGAGACTGGCAGTTAAATATTCTGGGATTTCACAGCTTTAGGTGTTATAGAATTGGAGGGGTAAGAGAGGGGTGGTGTGGCCTTACTTCTCAGGGAAAATATTACAGCGGTGCTGATGGCAGATAGATTGGAGGGCTTGTCAAGGGAGGTGGTATGGGTGGAATTAAAAAATGGAAAGGAGAAGTTACAATTATAGGGGTGTATTATAGACCACCTAGTGGGGAGTGAGAAATAGAGGAGCAAATATGTAAGGAGATAGCAGAGATTTGTCATAAACAGGGTTGTGTTAGTAGGGGATTTTAATTTTCCTAATATAGATTGGGAAACACATTCTGTGAAGGGGCTGGATGGATTAAAACTTGTAAAATGTGTGCAGGATAATTTTTTGCTGCAATATGTTGAGGTACCCACTAGAGAAGGGGAAGTGTTAGATCTACTGTTGGGGAATGAGATAGGGCAGATAACAGAGATGTGTGTGGGGAACACTTCAGATCTAGTGATCATGGTAACATTAGTTTCAATATAACTATGGAAACGGATAGGTCTGGTCCAACAATGAAGGTGTTTGAGTGGGGGAAAACAGATTTGATGAAATGAGAAGGAATTTGCAGGGATTGGTTTGGGCTGATTTGTTTTTTGGGAAGAAGATAGAGGAGAATTGGAGTCATTTAAAGGTAAGATTTTGAGGGAGCAGAATCTTTATGTTCCTGTTAAGATAAAAGGCAGGACCAAAAGTTCGAGAGAGCCCTGGTTTCAAGGGAGATTAGAAAGTTGGTTCAAAATAAAAGGGAGGCCTACATTAAATACAAGAAACAAGGTATGAATGAGATGCTTGGAAAATACATGAATTGTAAAAAAGAAGCTTAAAAAGGCAAAGCGTTCAAGGAGTTTTGGGTTTGTGACTTACTCAAGCGTGTTAGAAGTGGATGCTGCCATGAATGCTCGTCTCCACAAGGTTGATGGTCGTGTTGTAGGACCAAAAAGACCAGTGTCAAGAGAGGATTCTACAAAGCCTAGTGCCCATTTAACAGTTAAGAAAATATTTGTTGGAGGTATTAAAGAAGATACAGAGGAATACCATCTAAGAGATTATTTTGAGAAGTATGGCAAGATTGAAAATATAGAAGTTATGACTGATCGTAAAAGTGGAAAAAAGAGAAGGTTTACATTTGTCACATTTGATGATCATTGACTCCGGTGACAAAATTGTTGTTCAAAAGTACCATATAGAGAATGGACATAGTTATGAAGTGAGGAAAGCCCTTTCATGACAAGAGATGCAGGGACTAGGATCTGGTCAAAGAGGACGTGATAGTTTCGGAGGTTGTGGTCACCCTGGTAATTTCATGAACCGTGGTTGAAATTTCAGCAGTGGAAATGGAGGAGGAAATTTTAATTGAAGTGGAAACTTTGGTGGCAGAGGGATGGGAAATTTTGGAGGTGGGAAGGATGATTATGGGGGTGGAGGTGGTGGCAGTGGATATAATGGATTTGGTGATGTTGGCAATTTTGGAGGTGGCCATGGTTACTGGGGTAGAGGAGGAGGATATGGCGGTTGTGGCCCTGGTTTTGGCAACCATGGTGGTGGTGGTGGTGGTGGTGCTGGTGGTGGAGGAGGAGGAGGAGGATATGGCGGTGGTTGCCCTAGTTTTGGAAACCTTGGTGGTGGTGGTGGTGGGAGTGGAGGAGGAGGAGGATATGGCAGTGGTGGCTAGGACAATTACAACGAAGGTGGAAACTTTGGTGGAGATAATTTTGGTGGTGGTGGAGGTGGGAACTACAATGACTTTGGAAACTATCCTAACCAATCATCAAATTATGGACCCATAAAGAATAGCAATATGGGCGCAACTCTGGTCCACATAGTGGTGATTATGGCTCTGGTGGTGGTGGTGGTGGAAGTAGTGGCTATAATCGAAGATTTTACTGAAAGGCAACAGTTCTTAGCAGGAGAGGATGAGCCAGGAGTTGTCAGGAATGCTGCAGGTTACTTTGAGACAGAATATCGTCCAAGTTCATTGTAAGGGCTGCCCACAGGAAGAGCGATGGTCCAGTAGTCAGATAAGTCACTGCAGCATTAACATGAGATCATTTCTTGTTCAGGACTGTTTCCGGTAGAGAGATTGCAAAAAATGCAGTTGTTTGTTGCAATGTAGTTATTAGATGCTGATGACCTTCTACAGTTCCACCATACAGAGCATCCTGCTGTACTGCAGCACAGTATGGTTCTCCCATTGCACTGAAGAAGAGCAGCAAAGACTTCAATGGGTGGTGAGGGCAGCAGAAAAGATAATTGGATGTCCCCTACCCTCCCTGAAATATCTCAACACCTCTCATTGCCTCAGTAGAGCACAAGCAATAATAAAGGATCCCACCCACCCTGCCCTGCATCTGTTTGACCTACTACCCTCTGGCAGACGCTACAGGTCAATCAAGAAAAGAACAAACAGATTCAGAAACAGTTTTTTCCCCCAGGCTGTTACTACACTGAACACACATATCCACAAATTCCCCTCTCTGTCCTCCACATCTATTATACATACAGCCGACACCCCCCCTCTATTCACATAAAGGACATATACGGCACTGTAAATTAAATTTTTTATTTAACTTCTGTGGTGCTGCCTGTGGTTGCGTCGCTGCATTGGTAACCTTGTACTGCTGTCATAAATCTCGTTGTATAACTTGTACAATGACAATAAAAAGTGATTTGATTTGATATAAATTCTTGAGGTTTTTTTTAAAAACTATGTTCTAGTCATGTCTTTATTTTCCTCATTACCATAGCTGTTGAGTCATGTAGTTTGTGGTAGCCAAATTTGGGAATAAAAAGGATAAGAACTTTTTAACTTAAAAAAAAGGAAATTAAGACAATAAAAAGGTACGAGGTGTCTTTAGCGAATAGGGTAAAAGTAAATCCAAATTATTTTTTACACTGCAAAAGGAGATTGAAGGATAAAATTGGTCGCTTAGAGAATCAGAGCAGACAAATGTGCGTGGAGCCGAATGAGACGGGGGAGACATTGAATGAGTTCTTCTCTTCAGTATTCACTAGGGAAAAGGATATGGATTTGTGTAGGATAAGAGAAGCAAAAGGGGTGATTATGGAAAATGTAAGGATTAGGAAAGAGGGGGTATTAGAACTTTTGAGGCATACAAAGGTGGATAAGTCTCCAGGTCCTGACGGGATTTTTCCCAGGACTTTGAGGGAAGTCAGGGAGGGAATAGCAGAGGCTCTGACAGTGATTTTTCAACAGTCACTAGGGGGGAACGGTGCCACAGGATTGGCATGTCACAAATGTGGTTCCTCTGTTTATAAAGGACTCTAGGTGTAGGCCCAGCAATTATAGGACAGTAAGTGTGATATTGGTGGTTGGTAAACTAATTGAAAGCATTCTTAGAGATAATATGTATAAGTATTTAGAGGGGCAGGACTGATCAACATAGGTTTGTGCAGGCAAGGTCATGTTTCACATATCTTGTTGAATTTTTTGAGGAGGTGATTAGGAAGGTTGATGAGGGAAGAGCAGTATATATAGTCTATATGGATTTCAGTAAGGTCTTTGGTAACCTTCCACATGGAAGGTTGATAAGGAAGGTTCAGGCACTAGGTATTAATGTTGAGATAGTCAGATGGGTTCAATGGTGGTTAGAAGATAGATGCCAGAGTGTCATTGTGGATAACTGTCTGTCAGGATGGAGGCCGGTGATGAGTGGTGTGCCTCAGGAATCAGTGTTGGGTTCCTTGTTGTTTGTCATTTACATTAATGATTTGAATGATGGAATGGTAAATTGGGTTCGTAAACATGTGAACGATACAGAAATAGGAGGAGTTGTGGATAGTGAAGATGGTTTTCAGGGATTGCAGAAGGATTTGGACTGCTTAGGAGAGTAGGCTGAAAGATGGAAGATGGAGTTTAATATCGATAAATGTAAGTACTTCATTTTGGGAAGAATAATCAAAACAGGACATATGCAGTGAAGGGGAGGGGATTGAGGAATGCAGAGGAACATAAAGATCTAGGAATAACAGTTCATCGTTCTTTGAAAGTGGAATCTCATGTCGATAGAGTGGTAAAGAAGGCTTTTGGTACGCTATGCTGGCCTTTATAAATCAAAGCATAGAATGTAAGAGCTGGAAGGTGATGTTGAGACTGTTCAAGGCATTGGTGAGGCCAAATTTGGAATATTGTGTGCCCAAATTATAGGAAGGATATCAATAAGGAAGAGGAGGTGCAGAGAAGATTTACTAAAATCTTGTCTGGATTGCAGTATCTAGAATACAAAGAAAGACTGAGTAGAGTGGGTCTTTATTTATTGGAGCATAGAAGGTTGAGGGGGGATTTGATAGAGGTATTTAAGATTATGAGAAAGATAGATAGAGTAGATGTGAATAGCCTCTTCCCCTTGAGAGTAGGTGAGATTGAAATGAAGGGTCATGAGTTAAGGGTTAGGGGGCAAAAGTTTAGAAGTAACATGAGAGGGGGCTTCTTCACTCAGGGAGTGGTGGGTGAGCGGAATGACCTTCTGGAAGAGGTGGTTGCAGCAGGGTCAATTTTGTCATTTAAGAGAAGGTTGGATAAGTGCATGGATATGAGTGGATTGAAGGGTTATGGACAAGGAGCAGATAGATGGGACTGGAGGAGATCACTTAAATCGGTGCGAACTAGAGGGGCCGAGATGGCCTGTTTCCATACTGTAATTGTTATATGGTATCAAGCAGATAAATGGCAAAATTTATTTTGTCAACGATGAATCAACTAGCCTGAACATTAAGACCACCCTGACAGTTTATTTGAAATGTGAAAGTGATAAGGAAGGTGACCCCCATTTTATGTTTTTTAGATCTAATTGAACTGCCTGATCAGAAAGCTGCAACTATTGCTGAGCATCTATTGAACTGTTTCAATAACCATGGGTTTGATGACTCTTACTTGAAACAGAAGCTTGTAGCATTTGCTAGTGACGGGGCGAGCCTGATGCTTGGTGTCAAATCTGGAGTTGCTACAATTTATACCCTGATGTGATAATTTGGCACTGTTTTAATCACAGATTATCTAATCTGTGATTAAGACAGTGAGAGAAGTTCATGGAATTAATTATTTTCAATCATTTATGGACAAATAAATTGTACTGTTTACAGTAGATCACCTCCAAATCAAAAGGAACTGTCTGAATGTGCCTTTCAACTAGAACAACAAATTTGCAAAAAAAGGGCTGTGCTCTGGGCACCAGGTAGGTAGCTAGCTCATGTCGAACAGTTTCAGCCATGTGGCAAAATTATGAAGCATGTTGTTTTAATTTTGAAAAAGCAATGAAAGATGAAACAAGATCTGGGAGTGACAGAAAATCCTATGAAGATCTGTTGAAAGAATTCTCTCCAGAACAGTTTCTTTATCAATATTTTTATTGGTTTTTTTATAATAAATACAATACAATGAAGAAACAGGAAAAAAAAACTGAAAATACAATATCACATAAAGATAAAACATCAAACGGTATAAACGGTCCCATCTCCACTGCACTTGATGAAGAATAATAATTACATTACATTCAGTTCTAAATTATTTCAAAAGAAATTATACATGTGGTGTATATCCTCCCATCTCCCTCAACTCACCCTCTCACCCTCCCAGCCCCCCTCCCCACCACACCCTTAAAGAAAGAAAAAAGAAAAGGAACAGAAAAAAGAAAAACTGGAGAATGCCAAGAAAATAAAACACTGTTGGAGGTTACCAAGAAGTGAGGTCTTCAAAGAGTTAATCATCATGTAAACCAAAATTTTTTCGGGCTTCATATTTTTCAAAAACATATTTATCTCTCAGATTATGTGATTTTTCTCTAATGGTTTACAGCTATGAAGTTCTGCATGTCACCTTTCCATGCCTATATTTATTTGTGACTGCCATGAAATTGCTATACATTTCCTAGAAACTGCTAAAGCAATAAACACAAATTCAATTTGATAGATATTTAATTTTAATTTTGGTCTTATAGCCTTAATATTACTCCATAAAAATAACATCGGGTCCTGTGGGAATTTGGCCCAAGTAATTCTTTCCATAAAATTACCTACCCCTGATCAAAATTGTCTAACTTTAAGACATTGCCAAGCAGACTCTCAACCTCCAATAGTGTATCAATGGTTTTCTCATATTATGTTCTGTTTAAGATTAGCAAAAAATTAGATATCATGTATTTGATTCATTGGTGAAATTTGAAAATATAGGATGACCTTTCATGTCTTATTTTCATTTGATGTAAATGTTTTTAATGTGATTAGATGTACTCACTCTTCCACATGAGATATAGTCTTACCTTTGTTTTTTGATTCACGGTATGAATCAAAAGCTATAAAATATAATGGCTCTTCCGGCCAACAGTGTAGACAAAGTCACAACCTGTTATGCAGGCACAGAAAAATTCCCTAAGTTTGGTTCAATAACCCCCAAAAGAGCCGTTATTGGACTGGGTCGTAGCTCCACCTGAATTACAGTTGAAAAGATATTAAAAATTTACAGTTCCTATTGGACTTATCTCTAGTCCAACGTGTGACACATTGCATGAACTTTGTTTACTGTCAGACTGTTTACAGAAACGCACTACTACGATTGTTGAGGCAGACAAAGTGATCCAACGGAGCACAAGATCACTGCATGGAATGAAAGACCAACCTGGTACAAAAATTCTAGAAGCTCAGGGGGCAGTTGAAAAGGGGAAGTTTGCAGAAATTACCTTAACAGGCAACAACAAAATTGTCTCCATTAATTATCTACAGTTCCATACTAATCTTATAAACAATTTGCCGCACCGTGTGTTCATGACAACATCCTTGAAAGGATCTGAACCTCAAAAATCCCTGCTAAATGAAATATATTTCCTTGACAAAGGCTACTGGCCTGCTCAAATATAGCCTAAATATGGAGAAGCTGCAATATCATCTCTCTGTAAGAGGTTTAAGCCTTTTTCTTCCTCTGTAATACATGTCTTCAGAGATTATGTGGAGCGTGGATGCCGCATCCCCCAAGATTTAGTCCTATTTCTGAGCTGTTCACAAGTTATTCCTATTTGTACTGCTGAGTGTGAGAGGGGATTTAATCACATGAACTTGATAATAACAACAACACGCTCAATAATTCTCTAATTCATGTCTCAGCACTTATATTTGTTAAACTACACGGACCTCCTCTAGTTCAGTGGAATCCTAAGCCCTATGCTACATCATGGCTGTGGTACCACAGATCAGCAGATGACACCAGGGCAAAAGTTGCTTCAAACCCCAGAAACATATTACGCTTGACCCTTTGTGGAAATTATTGTAAAATTTCTCATTGGGCCAGGAGTTGAAGGGACTATCTTATGAAGAAAGTTTGAAGAGGCTGAGACTACAGTCTAATTGTAAGCTACAGGAGGATGATGTCAGGAGAACATGAACCAGTCCTCATCGAGGAGTCAGGAGTGGAGAGGGTCACAAACTTCAAATCCAGGATCTGATCTGAAGGCTCCATGTCGATGAAATCACAAACAAGGTTCGCCAGTAGCTATACTTTTTGAGGACTTTGAAGAGATTTGGTATGTCACCAAAGACTTCTGAATATTTCTACAGGTATACTATGGACAGCATTCTGTCTTGTTGCATTACTCCCTGGTATGAAGGTGCCAATTTACAAGATAGGAGAAAAACTTCAGAGAGTTTTTAACTTGGCCAGCAACATCACGGGTACCAGTCTTCACTCCATCAAGGACATCTACAAGAGGCGGTGTCTTAAGAAAGCAGCCTCTATCCTCAAGGACCTCCACCATACAGGCTATTCCCTCTTCCATCGAGAACCTGAAGATAAACACTCAGCAGCACAAGGACAGCTTCTTCCCCTCCGCCTTCAGATTTCTGAATGGACAGTGAACCACAGACATGACCTCACTTTTTTCAAAACTTGGCTAAGTTTAAGTTGTTGCCACTGGAATCGCAGTTAACATGAGGAAATAACTACACAAGGCGTTTTTAGTGAATCAAACGGATTTACCCTTTATCACCCGCGCAACCTTTTAAAAGCCAGAATCATGCACTTGACACCCGCTGATGTCATTATGCAATGACGTCACATGGCCAGTTTGATGCCTCCTGGGAGTTGCAGTGTAGCATAGCACAGCTACAAATTGACTTCAATTACAAGATGTATCCATGCTGAAATTGTCACAAACAGTTTAAAATTTATTCATAATGACTGTATGCTTCCATTTTTTCTAGCTAGTATGATGCTATTACAGTCCTAGCAACTCGGGTACAAAACCATGTACGTTCTCCCCGTGACCACATGGGTTTCTTCCGGGTGCTCCAGTTTCAATCCATGCCCCAAACACGTATGCGGTTTGTAGATTAATTAATGTATTTGGGCAATGAGCTCTCTGAACCCTTCTCCATTAACAATGGCGTGAAGCAAGGCTGTGTTCTCGCACCAACCCTCTTTTCAATCTTCTTCAGCATGATGCTGAACCAAGCCATGAAAGACCCCAACAATGAAGACGCTGTTTACATCCGGTACCGCACGGATGGCAGTCTCTTCAATCTGAGGCGCCTGCAAGCTCACACCAAGACACAAGAGAAACTTGTCCGTGAACTACTCTTTGCAGATGATGCCGCTTTAGTTGCCCATTCAGAGCCAGCTCTTCAGCGCTTGACGTCCTGCTTTGCGGAAACTGCCAAAATGTTTGGCCTGGAAGTCAGCCTGAAGAAAACTGAGGTCCTCCATCAGCCAGCTCCCCACCATGACTACCAGCCCCCCCACATCTCCATCGGGCACACAAAACTCAAAACGGTCAACCAGTTTACCTATCTCGGCTGCACCATTTCATCAGATGCAAGGATCGACAATGAGATAGACAACAGACTCGCCAAGGCAAATAGCGCCTTTGGAAGACTACACAAAAGAGTCTGGAAAAACAACCAACTGAAAAACCTCACAAAGATAAGCGTATACAGAGCCGTTGTCATACCCACACTCCTGTTCGGCTCCGAATCATGGGTCCTCTACCGGCACCACCTACGGCTCCTAGAACGCTTCCACCAGCGTTGTCTCCGCTCCATCCTCAACATCCATTGGAGCGCTCACACCCCTAACGTCGAGGTACTCGAGATGGCAGAGGTCGACAGCATCGAGTCCACGCTGCTGAAGATCCAGCTGCGCTGGATGGGTCACGTCTCCAGAATGGAGGACCATCGCCTTCCCAAGATCGTATTATATGGCGAGCTCTCCACTGGCCACCGTGACAGAGGTGCACCAAAGAAAAGGTACAAGGACTGCCTAAAGAAATCTCTTGGTGCCTGCCACATTGACCACCGCCAGTGGGCTGATAACGCCTCAAACCGTGCATCTTGGCGCCTCACAGTTTGGCGGGCAGCAGCCTCCTTTGAAGAAGACCGCAGAGCCCACCTCACTGACAAAAGGCAAAGGAGGAAAAACCCAACACCCAACCCCAACCAACCAATTTTCCCTTGCAACCGCTGCAATCGTGTCTGCCTGTCCCGCATCGGACTGGTCAGCCACAAACGAGCCTGCAGCTGACGTGGACTTTTTACCCCCTCCATAAATCTTCGTCCGCGAAGCCAAGCCAAAGAAAAAAAAAGAAAAAATGTATTTGGGCACCACAAGTTTGTAGGCCAGAAGGGTCTGTTATAGGGCTGCTTTTTAAAAATAAATAAATAAACAAACTGGATAGATAGATAGATAGATAGATAGTCAGATAGACAAATACATGGATAAGTAAGACAATATGTTTTTAAAATGCCAGTCACCTGAAACTTACCTTTCTCCCTCATTTAGAACTATAGAACCATAAGAACACAACAGCTCAGAAAAACAGGCTATTTGGCCCTTCTTATCTGTGCCAAAATCATAATACTGCTGGTCTCACTGACCTGCATCCATTCCATAACCCTACAAACTTCTCCTATCCATGTATCTATCCAGTTTATTTTTAAATCAGATGGCAACTCATTCTACACTCCCACCACACTCTGCGTGAAGTTCCCCTTAATATTCCCCAAACCTTTCAATTTTACCCTAAGTGTATGCTCTTGTATTTATCTCTCCTAATCTAAGTGGAAAGAGCCTCTATCAAATCTCCCTTCATTCTTCTACGCTCCAAAGAATAGAGTCCTAACCTGTTTAATCTTTCCCTGTATCTCAATTCCTGAAGACCCAGTAACATCCTAGAAAATCTCTGCATTCTTTCAATCTTGCTGATATCTTTCCTGTAGTTTGGCAACCAGAATTGCATACAATACTCTAAATTTGGCCTCACCAATGTCTTGCACAACCTCACCATAACAACCCAACTCCTTTATCAATATTTTGATTTACGAAGGCCAAGATGCCAAAATCTTTCTTCACAACCCTATCTACCTGTAATGCCACTTTCAGGGAATTATGTATCTGAATTCTCAGATCCCTTTGTTCCTTTGCTCTCCTCAGAACCCTATCATTTACTGTGTAAATCCTACCTTGGTTTGTCCTTCCAAAGTGCAACACCTCACACTTCTCTGCATTAAATTCTATCTGTCACTTTCTGGCCCATTTTTCCAGTGGGTCCAGATCCCTCTGTAAGCTTTAAAAATCTCCCTTGCTGTCCTCAACACCTCCAATCTTAGTGTTATCAGCAAACTTGCTGATCCAGTGTTCTACATTATCATCCAGATCATTCAGATAGACAACAAACAACAATGGTCCCAGAGGATCCCTGAGGAACACCACTAATCACAGGCCTCCAGTCTGAGCAGCAATTTTTCACTACTGTTCTCCGTCTTCTCCTATTCAACTAATTTCACATCCAGTTTACAATTTCTCCATTGGATACCTAGTGTCTGAATCTTCTGAACCAGCTTTAACAATGGTGGAGAGGAAATGGATGATTCTTCAGCAGGAAGTTATTGTCTCACTCAATGAGAAGACCAATCTTCAAGGCCAATTTGGGAAAATGCTGACCTTACAATTCAGGACATCTGAATATATACATTTTTGGGTGGGAGTCATGAGCTTTCTTTTTATTCCATCATAGTCTAGGCAATTCTCTGAGATTGTTCCAACAAACAATTATAGAATCAGTCATTGGAGAAACTTGTCGTACAGGGGAGGCAATTTGTGCAAAAGTACCTATGTCAGCCAAAAAGAGCAATCAAACCAATTTCCACATATCTCTCTTGATGGGTTACAGTGTATCAAGTGCTTATCCAAGTACATTTGAAATGAAATGAGTTTTTGCCCCTGCCACATTTTTAAAAAGTGTGTTTCATGCTTCCAACAAGCTGTCCATATAACTTCAACTGAGTCCTTTTGCCAATTACATGAAATCTGTGCTTTTCAGAAATGAAGACAAATCTTCCATAAGAACTCGAAACCTTTAATAAACCTATATGATTTTACAAAATAACATTGAGCTAGAGTAAGGGAATAGGATCATGTTGATAAGTCTTTGAATAATTGCTACAGGCTTCATTGGTTCTGTTCTATAAATTGCTCTGAGATCATATCTGGAATTTCAATGTTATCACCTTCAATTGTATCTAATGCAATAGATTGCAATCCTGCTCTAAAATGCATG
Source organism: Narcine bancroftii (assembly GCF_036971445.1). NCBI lineage: Eukaryota > Metazoa > Chordata > Chondrichthyes > Torpediniformes > Narcinidae > Narcine > Narcine bancroftii. The sequence continues at coordinate 23,503,849 of NC_091471.1, forward strand.
TGTCCTGTGGAGGACAAATTTCAGATTATTTCCAAGATGGTGAAGACAAAAATATCTTGTGTTATTTAAAAATCAGCATTAGATTGTGTGAACGGGTACATCACTGTACATCAGAATTGAAGTAAAATGGCTATGGAGGCCACTGTCCTATCTGATTCAATGGATTGTGGGTTGAGATTCCATTTGAGTGATTTGGCAGCAAACTCCTGACAGATCATTGCAGGGAAATAGAAAGATTGTGCTTTACTGTCTCCAGTGTTGGCCTTGAAATGAGTAGTCTTGTCCTGCCCAACACTTAACACCAGCCGCTAATCTCACCAACCCAACTCTCTCTCGACCCACCAACCAACCAACATGTTTTGGTGAGAATCTGTCACTCAAACAGCATTGGTGGTTATATTTGAATTTGTTTTTAATGTTAGCAATCTTTCTTTTTCTTTCTTTGGCTTGGCTTCGCGGACGAAGATTTATGGAGGGGGTAAAAAGTCCACGTCAGCTGCAGGCTCGTTTGTGGCTGACAAGTCCGATGCGGGACAGGCAGACACGATTGCAGCGGTTGCAGGGGAAAATTGGTTGGTTGGGGTTGGGTGTTGGGTTTTTCCTCCTTTGCCTTTTGTCAGTGAGGTAGGCTCTGCGGTCTTCTTCAAAGGAGGTTGCTGCCCGCCAAACTGTGAGGCGCCAAGATGCACGGTTTGAGGCGATATCAGCCCACTGGCGGTGGTCAATGTGGCAGGCACCAAGAGATTTCTTTAGGCAGTCCTTGTACCTTTTCTTTGGTGCACCTCTGTCACGGTGGCCAGTGGAGAGCTCGCCATATAATACGATCTTGGGAAGGCGATGGTCCTCCATTCTGGAGACGTGACCCATCCAGCGCAGCTGGATCTTCAGCAGCGCTGAATGTTAGCAATACCAAACAGTAGAAGGACATTCGGATTCACGAAATTCATTCTGCCTAATCACACCCAATTAACTGACCAACTCTGCATGCTTTGGAATGTGGGAAGACACTGAAGCACTCAAAGTAAACCCACATGGACAGAGGAAGCAAACAAGCTCACTACAGACAGCAGTGGATTCGAGCCTGGGTTGTGGGCACCGTAATGGCGTTGCGCTAACCACTACACTAACCATGCCACCCATATTGTGGTATATTGGAAGTGGGTTTGCACAAGCAGTTTCAGATATAGTTTATTGGCTGTAAATAGTGAGGCTGCATGGACAGAGGGTCTGTGGTTTGGTATCAGGACAACAATATCTCCCTCCATGACATCAGGACTAAAAAGCTGGTTATAGATTTAGGGAGGAGGTGTGGAGATCAATCTTCAAAGTACATCAACAGTGCTGAGGTGGAGATAGTCGACAACAGTGTAAATATCTCCAATTACTTTCTTCTGGTTCACTCATGTCAATGCATTGGCCAAGAAAGCACACCAGCGCCTCTAATTCTTCAGAATCCTGGCATGTCACCAGCATCCATTGGCACCTCTTATTGAAATCATCCTCTCAGAGTGCATCACTGTGTGGTGCAGGAATTGCCCCACCAAAGACTGCAAAAGACTGTAGAGGGCTATGAACATCCATCATATACATCGCTCTTCCTTCCATCACATCTATAACTTCTACTGCCAACATATCAAAAGACTCATCCCACCCCAGCCACATTCTCTTCAATCCCTCCCAACAGGAATTATAGGTATGAGATCTCACACCGCTAAATTCAAGGACACTTCCTTTCCCCAAAATGATAAATTATGTTGACTTTGCTTCATGCCACCTGATCTTTCTCGCTCTCTCTATCTCTCTCTCTCTCTCTCTCAATCTCTCTCTCTCTCTCTCCCTGTCTCTCTCTCCCTCTCCTGTTATTCTGTACTCTCTTACTTGTGCTATGTATGAGATTTCCATTGATCTATTCACAAAGCACTGTATTTGCAATAAACATGTTACAGTAAACTTGAACTTGATGGTCAGCAAAGTCTCAGAGGGGCCACATGCTTATCCAGTGAATGTCTCCTTTTCTTCCTCTTGACTCCCTCTAATATTTGGTTTCTTCTCAGTAAAAAGTGTGATATTTATTCAAGAATTGGATGCATTTTATCAATGTTGTTGTCTTAAAAATGCTTCAGAAAGATGCTCAACAACTTCACTCACTGAATGGAGAGGGAAGGGGTGGGAGCTAGAGGGAAGGAGGCAGAAAGATAGGGAAGAGGAATAGGGAGTGGCCTAATGAAACCAAAGAAGTCAACATTATTGCTATCTGGTTGGAGAGTGCTCAGATGGAACATTAGGTTTCGTTCCTCCAAAGTTTGAGCAGCACGATTGGCGTAGCAGTTAGTGTCTGGCCTTGACAATGCCATCGATCAGAACCAGACCATGTTTCAAGTCCCGCATTGTCTGTAAGGAGTTTGTATGTCCTCCCCATCTTGGCATGAGTTTTCTCCAGAGGCTCCAGTTTCCTCCCACCATTCAAAACGTACCGGGGCTGTATGTTAATAGGGTGTAAATTGAGCAACACAGACTCAGGCCGAAATGATCTGTTACCGTGCTGTTTGTCTAAATTAAAATTAGATTTATAGGTGGCCTTGGTTTGGCAATGCATGAGGCTATGGAGAGAAGTTTTGGCACGTGAGTAATCACACCAGCTGCAGATTTTCTTGTTCAACTGTTGTGATTAATTTTCAGTCATCAATGTTAATTTGATGCTTGTACCGTTAAAAACCCTGACTCCTCGTTTCTGATTTTAAAATCACCCATTTTCATTCTCGCATGTAATTATATAATTTCCTCAGCATGAAGCACTTTTCTCGATGAGATGGAGGGCAATGTTGTTATTGTAGCTGTCTGTGCAGAACTCTATCTCCTGGAGCTGTGGAGGAGATTGATCAATGCATTGTCTCGTATAGTTCGTCTGATCCCTTTCGTCTCCTGCAGAGTTGTGAGTTTGTGCAGCCATGTGAAATGACAGTGCCTGAGAGAATATTACATGTAGAGGTAATGTCCCAAATACAATGAAGTCAAGGAGTAAATGGTGAAAACTCAGCATGGATATGGTGGGCCAAAAACTATGTGACCAAGACTTGAATCCAAAAATTTTAAAAATAGTTTAATGCAATCCTTTGATAGATTGGTAGGTCACAACAGGAATGGTTAGAATGAATGAGACTTTATGCACTTTTATTTTCTAAGCTTTATCACGTGCTCACATTTCATTTAGTGTGATTGTCATTTTAAGGGTTAATGCAGGCTGCAAACATTCACAGTTGTGGTGAGACTGGATGGCACCATCAAGTACAAACTATAAAAAAAGTTGATGCTCTGAAGAAAGCAAGACAACAATGATTGTTTATCCAGGGGAACACCAACAGAGAGTCATGTGAGCGGGATGCTTAAGGATACAGGATTTTGGATGAGTGACCACCACCCATCTGATGAGCACAAAGGGGGAGTGATTTTGTGTGAAATGGACAATTCAGCTGATTCTCCCTGCCAGGGGAATTATTGAACCACTGTGACTAAAGGAAAGGTCACTTTAATTTACCCATATCTAGGTAAAGGAAGCAGGAGAATTGTAGCATGGAATCGTGACCACTGTGATGTTCATTTTGACAGACCCATCGTGGAAGTCACTCATTTCGCTTTGCCTACGCAAGGAAAAGGGGAGTTGTGACAACCGTTCATCCGAAAGGATTTCTCAGCAAGAAACTTGACAAGGATTCGTGAGTTTCCAGCAGTCCAGGCACCCAGTCTCTTCAGTCTCTCCCACCTCCTTCGTATTTAGAAATATAGAAACATAGAAACATAGAAGATAGGAGCAGGAGTACGTCATTTGACCCTTCGAGCCTGCTCCGCCATTCAACGAGATCATGGCTGATCTTAAAGTTCAGTACCCCGTCCCCGCCTTCTCTCCCTAACCTTTAATACCCTTATACTGAAGAAATAGATCTAATTCCCTCAAATATATTTAATGAACCTGCCTCTACTGCCCTCTGTGGCAATGAATTCCACAGATTCACCACCCTCTGGGTAAAGAAATTCCTCCTCATCTCGGTCCTAAATGGTTTGCCTATTATCCTCAAACCATGGCCCCGGGTTCTGGATTTTCCCACCATTGGAAACATCCCATCTGCATCCATTCTGTCCAGTCCTGCCAGAATTTTATATGTCTCTATGAGATCCCCTCTCAATCTTCTAAACTAAACAATCTTCTAAATTACTTCTGGACATCATTTTAAAACTCTGAGTTTCAACTATGGACTTATAAGAATCAAATTTGGAATGATTCTCCAGAATTGTGCTTAAGCTGTAATGGTGTGGTTATTACACACACACACACACACACACACACACACACACAAACACACACACACTCACACACATACACACATACACACACACATACACACACTCACACACACATACACACACACACACACACACACACACACACACGTATATTTGCGAATAGTTGGGGTTAAGTTGTTATATTATTAGTAATTATTAATGAATTTATTGTTTTTAAAGAAAAACAATAACAGTCTCTTGATGAATTTCTATTATTTCTGGTCTGTGACATTACAGCTTTAATTTAGACACACAGCACAGTAACAGGTCTTTTTGGCCCACAAGCCCATGCAGTCCAATTGCACTCAATTGACCTTCAACGCCAGTACATTAACTTTTTGAACAGTGGGAGGAAAGTGGAGGAAACCGGAGGAAACCCACGCAGTCACAGGGAGAACGTACGAACTCCTCATAGACAGTGCCAGATTCAAACTCCAATTGCTGGCGCTGTCTCAGAGTTGCGCTAAGTGTTAGGCTAACTGTGCCGTCCTTATATCAAGAACTGAGCTCATCCAAAACTCTGTTGATGTCCATTCAAAGAAATAGCTGGTTTTCCATTTTTTTCTCCAAAATACAATTTGTAGAACAATTTGATAGTTTTCCAAATCATCCCACCCACAGTCAAATGATGGCCTGGTAGCACTAGCTCCTGTTCTTTGTGATTGCGGGGAATAAGATAGCCTGAAACTTTTTGAAACTGTAAAGGAAGATTTGTTCTGAAATTTGTTTCAAGTTTTTTTTCCCTGATTAAGAAATCATAGTGTAGTTCCAGTTGAAATAAGAGATGCTTGCACTGTATGTTGAATTGTAACTCTTTGTGGTGATACAACCACCAGCCTACTGCAGGGGGCGATCTCTGCACCTGCTGGAAGACCACGTAAGGGGCTGACTCGACCTGGTTGACTGTCAATCAGCTGACCTGAATATAAACCTGACAGCCGGCCCCTCCTGAGCCAGTCACACAGGGAGCCACCAAGGCTTGAACTGGTGTTCAGGCTTTTACTGGAATAAAGCCTGTTGTGTAGTCTTTTGAGTTTTGTGCTTGCTCGGTGCTACCTCAGCGCACCACACTTGTGAAATAACTTTTGTTAGACAGTGCAGTAATATTTGTTCAAACTATGTGATTCCCTTGCCTATTGAACCTCTGGGGTCAGCCTGAGAATGACATTTCTGAATTATACAGTTGATGTCCTTATGATGTTGTCCTTCAAAATGCTAAAATGAGAAAAATCATTTACCAGCTCTTTAGAAAAGAAAACTTCTAAGTGAGAATGCCATTAAAGTATGTTTCGTTGCATAATAACTAAACATTGTAGGGGACAAAAGAGGCAGTGGACTATTTGTTGATTCTACTCCCTCCAATTCTGGTTTTCTGCAGAGAACCTATTTTCCCTTTTCCATCTTAGTTACCCTGCCATAACTTGCTTGGATCCTAAATTCCATAATTCTCTACCTGTGCCTCCCTTCTGTTCTGTCTTTTCATTCTAAAAAACAAAGTAATGAATGAATGAATGAGAGTTTATTGTCATATATGCAAGTACAATGTCCAGATGCAACAGAATTCTTGCTTGCTGCAGCTACAGGGCTATGTAAGATACAACAATTACAATACACTATGAATTAAATGACCAGAATATATGCTCTAAACAATTTAAATTAAAACTTTGCTTCTTGCAAATGATACATATTCCTGCTTTACTCACATCTATCTCAAAGCTACATAAACACAATAAATGTATTTGATTCCATTCTCCTCAAATGCCTCCAGATTCTACCACTCACTGATATTATAGGGCCATTTTTAACTGGTCATTTAATGCCAATCTGCACATCTTTGGGATGTACAAAGGAACCAGACCAGGGGAGGAAACCTATGCAGTTACAGGGAGAATGAGTAAATTCCATTCAGTTAGAACCCAGGGTTAAATTCAAGCCCTGTTCTCTGGCATTGTTAGACAGTGGATTGACTAAAGACGATGCTACAGCCTTATCCCTTCATTCTGTTCTGACCCACCTGGAGAACGTTGCCTCATACGCAAGGTTGCTTTTTATTGACTTTAGCTCAGAGTTTAATACAATCATTCCCCAGAGGTGTGGAATCTCTATAACTGGATTCTGAATTTCCTTACGGAAAGACAACCATCTGTTTGGGTTGGTAGCAGAATACTGAGAACTCCTGCACATCAGGGCTGTGTGCTCAGCCCGCTCCTGTTCACAATACTGACCCATGACTGCATCACCAGATCCAGTTCCAAGTGTCATCAAGTTTCCAGATGACACAACAGTCGTCGGCCTCATCAGCAATATCTCGTTAAATGGTAAGAGAGCAACAACCTGAGTCTCAATGTGGACAAGATGAAGGAGATGATTGTGGACTTGAGGGGGACCAGAAATGACCACCCTCCACTACGCATCTACAACTCTGTAGTAAAGCACCAAGTTCCTTGGAGTTCACTTAACTAGTGATCTATTGTGGACACTGAACATCACCTCAACTATTAGGAAGGCACAAAAGCAACTGCACTTCCTGAGAAGTTTGAGGCAGGCAAAGCTACCAGCCTCCATAATATCAACGATCTGTGTGATAGAGTTGATGCAGAGAAATAGAGCAGAGGTCAATCTTCAGGACCATAAGATTGAGAGGGAGGATCAGTGGAGTCCCCCTCCCCACCTCCCACCCACATCGACGTGATCTATCGGGATTGTTGCCTGAAATCATTGAGGATCCTTCTACCCTGTACACAGCAACTTTCAGGAAAGTTGCTGTCAGGAAAGAGATACAGGGGTATCAGAAGCGACACCACCAGGCTGAGGAACAACTGTATGACTGATTTCTGGTTTGTATATTGGTCCCAATTCTCTTTTACAGTCTACCCTGGCATTCAACCTCCAAAGACCTAGCAAATCATGGTGGAATCAGGGAGGAAAGAGCAGAGCTTGAATTAAAAACTAACTCCCATCAGAAATGCAGTTTGACTGAGGCATTGATTTAACCTCTAGGACCATTCAGTATTGAGTTGATGCAGAACAGTTTATCTTATTATCGTCTTATTCTTCACACCAGATGTCATGATTATTTTTTCATTCTAAATATCATCCTACAAATTATTGAGGCAAATTAATGTTCATGTGAGATCTTAAAATGACCATTGAAATAATACCTTGAGACTATTTCCAGATACATGAAAATGTTTTCAAGGATCCCTACTTTGGAATAAACTATTAGGGTTTTTAGACTGCAGGCATGAAACAGCACAATCAACAAATTTTTCCGACACCGTCTAAAAAGAAAAGTGCAAGAATTTTTAGTCATTTCTCCTGCACCGTAGTAGCAGAACCCTCACTACTTTTCAGTGGGGGGGGGGAAGCCTGCAGTCTAAATCACACCTCAAAACTCACCTCATGAATTTGACGTCCAGCCATGTCGCTCCACATAAAAGCACCAAGTCTAACGCACGCAGGAACTTAAGGGGTGCCGTGTAAATGACCACAAGGTGAGTAATTATGTTAATTTATGTTAAATTTTTCACAGATTTTTCCAACATTGCTATCTTAAAAACACATGATAACATTTGACTTGTGTCATGGCATCATTAAAATCCTTTTCCCAGGTTATGACTGTGGCCTATGAGCAACTTAGTTACAGTAGGGCATATGCTGTCGTGTCTAGTTAATTAAAGACATTGCCTTCGAACTGTAATCAGGGCATTGTCCTTAATCTCCGCCTTACTCCTTGAATTCAAAGCAGTCTCTAACATGCAAATTCAGAATCACAATTGATTGTCATAAATAAGACATGAAATCTGGTGTTTTGTGGCAGCGTCACAGTGTAAACATTCGTGTTGTGAACCATCTTACAACACTAATATTTAAAAAAAAATACTAGTGCACAAAAAGTAAGGCAGTGTCTTTGGTTCATTGATCATTCAGGAATCTGGTGGCAGTAGAAAAGAAGCTGTCCTTGTGCCACTGACTGGTCGTCTTTCGCCTCCTGTACCTCCTTACTGATGGTAGCAGAGTGAAGAGGGCATGGCTTGGGAGGTGGGGGTCTTTGAGGATAGAGCCTACTTTTTAAAGACGCCACCTCTTGCAGATGTCTTTGATGGAGTGAAGTCTGGTGCCTATGATGTCGTAGGCTGAGTTCACAACCCTCTGGAGTTTATTCCTGTCCTGAGATTTGGTGCCTCCACACCAGGCAGTGATGCAACCAGCCAGAATGCTCTCCACAGTACACTTATAGAAGTTTTTGAGAGTCTTCAGTGACATGCTGAATCTCCTCAAAAACCTCATAAAGTATAGCCACTGGTGGGCTTTCTTCGTGATTGCATCCAGATCAGATCCTCGGAGATGTTGATCCTCTTCACTACTGAGACCTTGATGAGGAATGGGTTGTGTTCTCCTGACTCCCTCCTGAAGTCCATAATCACCACCTTGATTTTGTTAATGTTGAGTGCAAGGTTGTTGATGTGACACCACTCCAAGAGCTGATCTATCTCCGTCCTATACGCTTCCTCAATACCAGTTGTGTTTCTGCCCTCAACCGTGGTGCAATCGGCAAACTTGTAGATAGTATTGAAATGGTGCCTTGCCACACTGTCGTGTATATCTAATGAATAGAGCAGTGGGCTAAGCACGCATCCTCGTGGTGCGCCTGTGTTGATAATTAGTGAGGAGGAGATATTGCTTCCAATTCATACTTACTGTGTTCTTCTGATGAGAAAGGCAAGTATCCAGCTGTAGAGCAGAATACAGAGCTTCTCGGCCAGCACTGAGGAAATAATGGCATTGAAGGTTGAGCTGTACTTGGTAAAGAGCAGTATGTATGAGTTGCTGTTTTTGAGGTGTTGAGAGCTGAGTGGAGAGCCAGCAATATTGTATCTGCTATGGAGCGTTTGTGATGAAAGGCAAATTGCAGTGGGTTCAGATCTTTGCTTAGGTGCGTGTTAATTCTGGCCATCACCAGCCTCTCAAAGCTTTCCATGACAGAGGTCGTTAGTGCTACTGGGTGATAGCTGTCGAGGCAGCTCACAAAACTCTTCTTGGGCACCGGGATGACTGATGCCCTTTTGAAGCAGGTGGGAAACTCTGGCTGCAGCAGTGAGAAGTTGAAAAATGTCCGTGAACATTCCAGCTGCTTGGTCGCCGCAGAATTTTATTACACTGCCAGGTACATTTCGGATATGGGTAAACGTAGTAATTTAAATATTCTTATGCACAATAAAACACGGAATCCATTTGTAGTTTGCACCGCCCATAGAGATTAGGAAGCAAGATGACCATTCTGTAGCTGAGTGTTTTGATAGGTGAATAAATTGTCCCCTTCTGTATGCCCAAAGCAGGAAACTGAATGTTAGTTAGCCCAATATGGAGATAATTGTAAGAAACTTTCATTAAAGATGTCACTGCAGGCACTGAAAACAATCAAAATGAACAGAGTTAATATGTCTTTGAGAAAGGGAAATTAGGTTTGCCCACCTTGTTGGAGTTCTTTAAACATCAGCTGCCGATGAAGAGGAACTGGTGGATATAATTATTTCGATTTCCAGAAGGTATTGGATGAGTTGCTGCATTAAAAGTCAGAAAATGGAAGTTCATGTTGTAGGAGGTAACAAACGGGGGAACAGAAAATTGCCAAGCTACCGTGAAGAGTGCAGGGATAAATGAGCTTTTTTAAAATCTAATCAGCACAATGTGCCACGGGGATCACTGTGAAACTTTACAGTTTTACAATTGACGTGAATGATTTGAATGAAGGCATCAAAAGTGCAGCCTGCTAAATTGCAGATGATACAATTTGAGATGGGAGAGTGGGTTCTGAGGAGATACATTTTCCATCAACCATTTCATGTACGAGGATTTTAAATATATCTAATATTTTTAAAATGATGTTGAATATAATTAATCAATAAAAATCCTTCCTACAAAGTTATTTACCCTCACAATTTCTCCCATTATGCACCATGTTCTTAACTCGATTAACTTGTAGATGTTCCTTTGACTTTTCTACAGCAAGGTGTCTGCAGATCCATAGAGAAGATACAAGAATGTTTCGTCTGTGAAAATGTTGGTTCTTGAAAATGAATGAGAGAATAAAACATAGAACATAGAACACTACAGCCGAGTACAGGCCCTTTGGCCCTCGATGTTGTGATAACCTATGTATTCCTACCAGAAAAAAACTGAACCCTTCCTGCCTCATAACCCACTATTTTTTTTTCTTCCATATGGCTGTCTAAGCACAGTACAAGCCCTTCGTTCTTTGATATTGTGCCGACCTACGTATTCCTACCAGAAAAAAAAATGAAACCCTTCCTGACTTGTAACCCACTATTTTTCTTTCATTCATGTGCCTGCCTCGAGTGTCTTAAATGCCCCTAATGTCTCCACCACCACTCCTGGCTAAGTATTCCAAACACCCACAACTCTCTGTGTGAAATATTTACACCTGATGTCTCCCCTAAATGTTTCTCTCGAGCTCTAGCTCTGCTAACCTTGCCTCAGAAGACTAATTTTCCAATCCAGTCAACATCCTGGTAAATCTCCTCTGCACCCTCTCCACATCCTTCTGTTAAAATGAGGTGACCAGAACTGAACACAATATTCTAAGTATGGTCTAACCAGAGATATGTCGAGATGCAACATGACCTCTCAACTCTTGAACTCAATCCCCTGACTAATGATGCTCAGCATCTCACAGGCCTTCTTAACCATCCATCAACTTATGTATGCATTTCGACCCCAAGGTCTCTCTGTTCTTCCACACTGCTGAGATTATGTTGGGAAAACATGTGCAAAATGATTTGTGACATTTAAAGTATATGGTCAAGGTCTTTTTTTTCCCAGGTTAGAGGAGCCTAAATTTAAGGGGCAAAGAAAAGATTTAAATGGTACCTGAGGGTCCATTTTTCATACCAAGGATGATGGGTATGTGGAACGAGCTGCCAGATGAAGTGAAAGAGGCAGGTGAAATTACAATGTCTAAAAGGTATTTGGATAGGTACAGGAAAATGAAAGGTTTTGGGGGGGCAAGGGCCAAATGCAGGAAAATGGGACTAGCTTGGATAGGCCACTTGGTCAGCATGGACAAATTGGGCTGGAGGTCTTACTTCTGTTCTGTAAATGGAACCAATCTGCTCCAAATGGGTGACTTGGACAAGTTCAGTAAAAGAGACTGTTTGTTTCCTCTCTATTGTACCTGCAGATCTGAAAGTGACAGATTGTGCTTGCAAGGAATTTTTGTTTCAAATTGCTTTATGTCCTCCCTTCTGTCCCAATCTGAAGGATTACAAAGGAAAGTTTAGAGGGATACAGGCCAAATGCAGTCAAATAGGGCCAGCTCATGGAGACAACTTGGGGAGCTTGAACAGCTTGAATGGCCAGGTTCTGAGCTATATGTGACTCTGTTACAAAGTTCCCCCGACACATTTTATCGCCTTTATTGTGCATAATCTTTGTTGGAAAAAAAGGACGATCTGATATTCACAGTGGGAATTAGCAGGAATTCAGCCCTATTTTTGTTCAATGTATCACAGTTTCCAGAGCATAGCAGCTTGTAGCATTAGGACCTGATGAGAGAGTCATTGTTATGCCTACTCTCACACAGTTACAGCACATTCAAGGTGATATCGTAAGTCACGCCATTTACTCTCTAGCTCAGGAGTCGATTTCCATCACAAGTTTGCTGTAACCACCTGGATTTCTCTATTGAATGCTGACTTAAATTGCCATTTAATTTTTCGGTCTACAAGCTGCTCATAGTTTCTTGAGAGAGCCTCTCGTTACAGCCACAACTCTAGCAGGCACATCTGTAAACTGTATCACAGAAATGCTGTAGAATAGGTGTAAAATGACATTCTACTTGAGAACAGAGAAATAGGCTATTCAGCCCAACTGGCTTATTTCATCTCAGCCAATCTGAATAACCTTTTCTTTAGACCTACAGAACAGTAACAGGCCTTTCTTGGCCTATGAGCTCATGCTGCCCAAATGGTCCAATTAGCCTACATTTGGAAGAGTGGAACAAACTGGAACACCTGGAGAAAACCTACGCGGATATGGGAAGAATGCACAAACTGTTAACAGACGGTGCTGGATTCAAACTCTGGTAATTGACGCTGTCTGTGCTGTCTATGCTATCTGTGCAGCTCTATTCCTTTATCACTCTGTGCCCATTAATGTATAAAGATTATTTATGGATGTACAGGTATAAAGATTAATAACTAAGCAGGTAAATGCAATCGAGATATTTTTATTGTCATGTGTACCAAGATGCAGAGAAAAGCTCAGTTTTGAGTGCTATCCGGACATGTCAACCCAAACCTGTCCAGCAGGTCATGCAATAATAAAGCAAAATTTCAGTGTTTTAGATATTAGGGAGAGAAGGTTTCCCACCCACACATAGTGATAAGGATCTGGAGCACATTGTCAGAAAGTATGGAATCATGGAACATTATTGGCCCTTCAGCCCATGTAGTCCACGCAGAATCATTTCTTCTGCCTTGTCCCATTGATGAACATCCTGACAATAGCCTTTCATATCCCTCCCATCAATATACCTTTCCATATGTTTCTAAACTGTCAAAATCAAACCGGCATCCACAGCCTCCACTGGCAGCTCATTCCACATTCTTTCCACATTATGAATTAAAAGGTTTCCCCTGATGTTCCCCTTAAACTTTTCATCATTAACTGTTAAACCATGTCCTCTAGTTTTTGTCTCACCATATCTCAGTGGAGAAAGCTTGTTTGCATATATCCTTCTATCAAGTTTCTTCTCGTTCTCTGACCCTCCAAGGAATAAAGTCCTCTCTCATTCTTCCTTTCCCTATTACTCAACTCTTCAATTTCTGCCAACATCCTTATAATATTTTCTTCACACTTTTTCAATCTTATTGTTATCTTTCCTGTAGGTTGGTGACCAAAACTCTACATAAAACTCCAAATTTGATCTCATGAATGTCTTATATAATTTCAACATAACACCCAGCTTCCGCACTCAATAATTTGATTTGTGAAGTCAATGCTCTCTTTATAACCCTATCTAAATGTGACACCACTTTCAAGGAATTACGTACCTGTATTCCCATATCCCTCTGTTCCACCAAACTGGCAGTGCCGTACGATTTACCATGTATGTCCTACATTGGGTTCATCCTCCCCAAGTGTAACACCTCACACTTGTCTGCATTGAAATCCATCTGCCATTTTGCTGCTCATATTTCAGCTGGTCCAGACCTGCTGCAAGTTTTGAAATCCTTCCTCACTGTAAAAACTTGCTGATCCAATTAACCACATTACTGTATCATCCAGACTATGGATATAGATATCAAAAAGCAATGGACCCTGCACCGATCCCTGAGGCACACCACTGCTCACAAGCTTCCAGTCAGAGAGGCAGTCATCCAATACCACTATAGGGTTTCTCGCACAAAGCCAACGTCTATTCCAATTTACCTCTACCTGAATATTGAGCGAGCGGACCTTGACCAAACTCTTATGTGAGAATTGTAGAAGACCTGATTAAAATATATGTAGCCAACATTGACTGCTTTTCCCTCATCAACCTATCTGGTAACCTGCACAAAATAATTGAGGCCTGAGATGCACTTCCTGTATGGTAGGAGAGGTTTGGGACCTGCTTCCTGTACATGTGGGAGGGGCCTGGTGCACACTTTCTGTCAGAGTGGGTTGGGTCTGGGACACACTTCCTTTCAGAGAAGGCGGATACTCCAAATTTCTTGTACAGGTGGGAGGGACTTTCTGTCAGGACAGTGAGATCTGCAACACACTTTATGCGAGGGTTGTAGTACCACTTTAATTCCTTGTTTTTCTGTTGTATGCAAGAGTATTGTCTAACAGTTGGAAAGTGGGCATGACTATAAAAATTATTTTCAAGGCATGGAAGCAAAGGAATTGAAGCCCTCTGTGAATATTTTTTCTGGTTTGATGATGTAAATGCATGAATTCACTTGCCATCAACACCAGTTCTGCATCCAAACATTCAATGTGAGAGACACTTTCTCCTTTTCAATTATTTAGGAGTGTTTTATATTTATAAGCATTATTATTTTGTTTGTTGCAAGTTTGCTTCTCCGTGTTAACATACTCTATGAAGCCCCTTCATATTGTTTAAGCCCCCCTAGTAGCTCACTGTGCAGGCTTCTTTTTATGGAGAAAAAGGGCCAATCTATCCTCATGTCCTGATCAATGGAGCCTTTTCATTCTGGTGTTAAATCTATACACCATCCTGTCTTTTTATCCTTGTTCTAATATGATCATATTAACATCCTTCAATAAAACATAGAACACCACAGCACATTACAGGGCTTTCATGCCTCGATGTTGTGCCGACCTATATATTCCTTTAAAAATTCACCAAACCCTCCCTACCTCATAATCCTCTGTTTTTCTTTCATGCATGTGCCCATCTAAGAGTCTCTTAAATGGCCTTAATAATTCAGCCTCCACCCCTAACAATGCATTCCAGGCACCCACAACTCTCTATGTTATAAAATTACCCCTGATGTCTCCCCTAAAGTTTCCTCCCTTCCCTTTGCAGAGATGTCCTTTGGTGCCCTAGCAACGAATAAAAAAAATGCTATTGCCATGTAATGCATTTTGTGAACTGCTTTGTCACTTTCACAGATGATCATGGGTGCCGTGGGGTTCAAGGACGACAGCACCACACATTACTCAGGCAACTAATAAGTGAGCTATTGATCAAGCAGCTTATGGACAGCCTTATAAATAGGTGAATTTACTCATTCAAAGCATCTATCTCTCTTTGGCTGGCCTCTGTAACCCTCGTATAAATGTAAAGATTGTCCTCATTATCTGCGAAATGATTTGTGCTTAATTTATACAGAAGCAAATGGTCATACGAGCTTATGCAAGAAATGAATGGTCCAGTCAAAAATACCTGTTTTAATCTGGAATAGATTTTGGTAAATTAGTTAACACCCACTGAGGCCATAAAGAAGACATTTAATCAGTGGAATAGCATAATTGAAGTGTGTGAAAATACATTGCACATAATTAATTACAAATACAATGGTTTCTTGTGATAACTCCACTTGCATATGCATCTTGTATTGATTCAGTCATTTTCACTTCACTTCATTATATTTGGTATAATGTAATTTGAGTCGGGGGTTTGTCTGAATTATGTTGAAGCAGATAGTGTGGAATTAACTGTAGGTTACTGTCTCTGTTTCACACCAGCTAGTTTGAATAGATTGCAGTTGATCAGTTGGATTTTAAACCTTCTGTGGCCACTGGAATTGCAGTGGACATGGTGAAATACCCATGCAAGGCGTTTTTCGAGTAAATCAAATGGATTTACTCTTTATAACCCATGCAAACTTTTAAAAGCCTGAATCAAGCGCCTGACACGTGCTGATGCCATCACACACTGATGTCACATAGCCGGTTTGATGACTTCTGGGAGTTGTAGTGCCACCATAGTGCTGCTACATGTCCCTCCTCCCACCCCCCCCCCACCCCCAGAACTAGCAGAAAAGTTTGTCTGTCTTTTAGATGGTCGACCTTTGCAACGGACTGTTGGCTGTTTCAGTGGGGAAAACTTGCCCAAGTAAGCTGGTTTAAGCCTTTCAATAGCTTCACTTCAATGTCCAACATACAGGTCGACCTAATTTATTTGAGTATCCTATAGGATTTTTGTAAGGCATCTGCAAAGGTTGACCAAGTGATCCCCTATGGGGCAAAGACATATTTGCAGTTTTTGAGGTCTTCGGGCAGAAAGGAAGAGTTTTTTCCATGCGAAGATGGTGGTATAGGGGTCAATTTTCCTATGGTCTCTTTTAGCCTGGTCAACAGTTCCTTAGGATCATCACCGTAGTTGAAATGGTAGGGTATGAACTCCCCTGGGACCACCAATGGTGCACCGTACACAAACTCCACAGATGAAGCTTGGAGGTCTTCATTTGCAGTTGCTCTAATGCCCAGTAATACCCAGGGCAGCTCATCAGTCTTGTTCGGGACATATAATTGAGGCATCAAGGCTGACTTGAGAAGCTGATATAATCGTTCCACCATTCCATTAGCCTGGGGATGCTAAGCATTCATATGATGAATTGTGACACTGAGCAAGCAAGACAAGGCCGTCCACAGCAAAGAAGTAAATTGCGGTCCTCTATCCAAAGTAACCGAAATGAGACACCCCGGAACTGAGGAAAGCCCGAGCACAAGTGTCTGTAGTAGCATCTACCATACAAATAGTCGATCTAATTGATGGGTGTGAGAGACCATGAACAGAGTCAAATGCTCGATGTTTCCAAGAAGCATGACCTACTTGGTGTGAGTGCCCCGTTGATATATCACAGAGGAGTAGTTTGCCATTAAGTCCAAACTGAACATCCTTCAATTGCAGGTTCGTGATTGCAGACCGATAAGCATTCATCTCATGGTCATGTTCTTGGGCCTTAGCCAAAGCTGTAATCAATCCTTTGATCTACAGATGAAACCTTGAGTGGAGCAGAGTGGGAAAGTGCATCAGCTATTACATTGTCTTTTCTGGAAATATGTAGTATATTTGTGGAAAATACTGAAATGAATGATAATTGGCGTTGATGTCATGCTGACCAGGGCTCTGCGTCCTTAGAAAATGCAGATGTTAATGGCACAGTAAAATCTCTGCCCTCCAAAAAATAACAGAAGTATCGAATAGACAAGTAAATAGCCAAAAACTCCTTATCAAAAACACTCTTATTTCTTCTCTGCTTTACAAAGATGGTGGCTGAAGATTGCTAACGGTTTCCATTTCCCGTTGACATATTGATGAAGTGCCTCTTTTTGATTTACTGTCCAGAAATACCAGAACCATCCTTTGGACTGAAGAGGGAAACAATGCCTTCTTGAAGACAAAAAAATTGCTGACTCATGCCGCTATGCTCAGCTACCCAGCTTTAAATGCAGCCACTGCCCTTTCTGCAGATGCTTCCGATATGGCCATAGGAGGTACATTTCATCTGTATGTCAATGGGCATTGGAGACCGTAAGCATTCTTTAGCTGCCATTTTTGAGAAACAGAGAAGAAAATACATTTTTGGACTCATCAGGGTCACTGATTGTGGCCACTGGAATCACAGTGGACACGATGAAATAACTACACAAGATGTTTTTCAAGTGAATCGAATGG
This sequence comes from Narcine bancroftii, assembly GCF_036971445.1. Lineage (NCBI taxonomy): Eukaryota > Metazoa > Chordata > Chondrichthyes > Torpediniformes > Narcinidae > Narcine > Narcine bancroftii. Next base: position 23,521,343 of record NC_091471.1, read on the forward strand.
ATTTATTCTTCATAACTCAAGCAACCTTTTAAAAGCTTGAATCACACACCCAACGACCTGATGTCATCACCCACTGGCATCACTTAGCCAGTTGGATGCCTTCTGGTAGTTGTAGTGCCACCATAGCGCCGCTACACTTCTATCTTATTTTTAACCAAATAACCACTGTACTTTGATCATTGAACTTTACAGCTCAGTAGAGATCCTTTCCAATATTATGGTAGAGCCTGTCAAATGACATTCACCAAATACTGATTTGTCAGTGTGAACAGAACTGGAAATATCTGGCAGTTTGAACTCAGCCAATCCCAAAATGTATTTGTGAACTTCTGTCAAATTAATTTTGGTGGCCAAGTGAAATTTTGTTTGAATTAAAGGAACAGTAAACCGCATTCAAGTATGACAGTAATTCCTTGGGTAAACATAGGTTACCTTCCATCAATACCAATCAATTCATTGCTCATTCATTTTCTGTTTATGGAATATGCAGCGTGCTAACATATACCTAACATATGTGACAACACATCAATGATAATTTCAGCTCAAATATCCCAGTAAGTTATTGACTGCAAAATTTTTTGAGTTGTCTTGGGTGCTCCAATGTCATATTTTAATGTAACTTCTCTCTCAATAATCTGGGCAAATGAAGGATATGATCTCCTTAACATTTTTTCTCTCTGAATTTTTTTCCATTGAAGTCCTCTATCCTGACTTAAAATTGCCCTGTCATTATGAGAGAAAAATAAAATAATGCTTTGATCGAATTAAAATAAAATTTTCCATTCATGGGAAAAATTAAGCCAAGCAACAGATGGGAAAAAAAATATTCAATTTTACCTTGTTCACTTGAAATTCTCATTCCTTATTCCTGTAATCATGTCCCACTCTTAAGACTTATTGTCAGGTTCTGAGGAACCTTAGAAGGTCGATTTGAAGAGGATTACCTCTTGTAGAGGGCAACTAGAAGCAGCTGATGGCACCAGACATGATGAAGAGGAATTTCTTCTCTTCGAGTGTGGTGAGGTGTTGGAGATCTGTGCTCCACAGAATAAATTCATATTATGGTCAAAAATATATATGGTCCGTGGGAATTAGGACAGAAAGTGGAATTGAAGCCAAGACCAGATCAACAATGATCTTGCTGAATAGGGATACAGGTGCAAAAAGCCACATGACCAATCATGATAGAGAAGTGGCCCAATGAAATACAATGTTGGAAAGTGTGTGGTCATGTACTTTGGTAGAGAAAAAAGTAAATGGGGAGACTATTTTCTAAATGGGGAGAAAAATGAAAATTCCTAGTTGGAAAGGGACCTAGAAGAACTTGGTGGTGAAGAAGGCAAATGCAATGCTGGCATTCATTTCAAGAGGAATAAAATATGAGGGCAAGGATGTGAGGTTGAAGGCACTGGTGAGATCTCACAGAGGAGTTTTGGACTTTTCATTTAAGAAAGAATGTGCTGACATTGGAGAGGGTTCAGAGGAGGTTCACGAAGATGATTCCAGGAATGAGAGGGTTATCATAGAATGTGCATTTGGTAGCTCTTGGTCTGAACACAATTAATTTTAGGAGAATGAGGAAGGACCTCATTAAATCATAATGTGGAAATACATGGATGTAGATGTAGAGTCTAGAACAAGAAGGATCAACTTCAGTATTGAAGTTTGTACACTTAGAATAGAGCTGTAGAGAAATGCCTTAGCCAGAGATTGGTAAATGTGTGGAATTTATTGCCACAGGCAGTTGTAGAGGCTGTCATTGGGTGCATTTAAGACAGAGATTAATAGGTTCTTGATTAGCCAGGGCATTAAAAGTTATGAGGAGAAGGCCAGGCAGTGGTGCTGAGTGGGAAAATGGATCAGCTCATTATTAAATAGCAGGGCAGACTCGATGGGCTGAATTGCCGATTTCTGCTCCTATGTTTTATGGCCTTATGACCCAATGCACCATCAATTACTCAAAGACCGAGGTTGAGAAACCAATAGGTTTTTATTTACTAAAGAACCAAAGCAAATCCATATTGTTTGACTGTCCTGCACTGAGGAGGGGGCTGTGGAACAGTCACCATTATACAGGAGCCTAGGGGAGGGGTCACAGGAACAACCGGCTAATAGGTGTGCCCGACCAGACAAATACATGCAACAGTGGTTTACCACATGACCTACTGCTGTTACTGCTTCCTATGTTCATATCGGAACTCATCCTGATCTAGTTCCTGGGCTGCCATTTCTTAGGATCTTATTTGTTACAATTCCCACTCTGTCTCATACGTTGCATGCCAATAGAACTTAAGCTCCAATCTGTTCTAATCTCTCCTTTCTCTATACATCTCTTTGCTTCCTACCTTCTATGAAACCTATTTTTGGTGACAACGGTGAACCTGGGTACATTAGTAAACCTGCGTAAAGTGCAGCCATCATTCCACTTGCGATACAAGATTCCTGGGTGGAACAGTTAGCGTAGCGAAGTTCTGTAACAGCCCCAGTGACTTGGATTAAAGTCCAGTACTGTCATCTGAAAGGAGTTTTCCCATTTTCCCTCTGACCTGCGCAGATTTTTTTTCCAGGTGCTTCAGTTTCCTCCCACCCTCCAAAGTGTACTGGGTTGGTAGGTTCATTATGTGTTATTGGTCAGCTCAGTTTTCATGGGCTGGAAGGGGCTTCTACCATGCTGTATCACTAAAGCAAAATTAAATAAAATAATATTTATCCCTTATATTATGTTATCTTCTCCAATGGTATACACGATCTTAATTCCCTGTGCCATCTTTGTAAATTAATATCCATTTGATCTTTCCACGAAATAGCTATACATTTCCTCACCACTGCTAAAGTTAATCTCAAAAAAACCATTTGAAATTTATCTAATTTATAAAACAAACCCATTTCACTAATATCTCCGGTTTTAAAAAATTTTGGATCTAAAGAAAATTTTATTTTCAATATATTCTGTAATCAATCTCTTACCCTATACCAAAAACACTTAACCTTATCAAAAAAACCATACTGAGTGTAAAAACGTACCTTTCTGATCATTTCAATGAAAACACAAAAGAGAAGAACTCAAATTATATTTTTCAAAATTTGTGAATTTAAGTATAGGGGTTTGAATGCCACTGGGTCTCCTTATCATATATTAAATATATATTAAATGAATTTTTAGAGGGGTAGGGGGTTTTGATGTAGGATAGAGGGAGGGGGTAGTTTTAGGTTGGAGGGGGGTTTGGGATATTTTTTTCTGGTAGTTTGTAAACCATGTTGACATTTTGATATTCATTTTTTGTAACCGTGGTTATTTCTTTTCTTTCATATAAAAAAATATTCAAAAACAAGCAACAGTATTAGTTCTTCAGAGCTAGAAAAGAAGAGTGTGGGACATGAGAGACTGCACATGCTGGAATCTTCAATCTTGGTGAAAGGCTCAAGCCGAAACATCGACGATTCTTTATCTTTCCACTGATGCTGTTCAACGTGCTGTGTGTTCCTCCCAAAGGCAAACGCACCTTAAATCGTAGAGATGGGGTGGAAGGAATAAAGTAAGGGTGGAAGCAAAGATTATTCAGGTGACACAAATGTTCATGTCGAAGACAGTGTTGGAATGAATGCTTGTTAATCTCGTCTAGAGGAGGTGTAAATGGAGGAAGACGAATGAAATGCATTGGAGGGAGACAGAAATGTTGGAGGGACTCAGCCATTCTCACAGCATCCACAGGAGGTAAAGGTATATTACTGACATTTCGAGCCAAAGCCTATATTGAGGAAGGGCTCAGGCCCAAAATGTTGTCTCCTATGGATGCTGTGAAACCAGCTGAGTGCTTCCAGCATTCCTGTGTTTTTACAGTAATCACAGTGTCTGCAGACTTCCATGTTTCGCTGTAACTGCATGAAGCACAGTAGTCGCAGGAAATCCAAAATAAAAGAGGATGTTGGAAGCACTCTGTTGATCAAGCAACAACTGTGGAGTGAGCTACCCTGAGCCAACAGTTCAGATCTGTCTGCGACAGCACTGGCCAGCTCTGATACAGGCAGCAAAGGCTGGCTATCAGAAATTATTACATTTGATATTGAATCCCAAGAACCGCAAAATACCCTGGCCGAATATAGGCAGATTTCAAATGGGAGTGTGATTACAAACTGAGACTAAAATGTGAGGAGTAAAGATTCTGCTGGTTTCCTCCACTCACGTCAAGGTCATCAGCCCAGAGTGGGATAAGGCAGTACCGAACACCAGTATGTTTAGAAAGGCCAACAATTTCAGCTCAAAACATTTTACATTTTGTTTTTCCACAGTATTAATGTGTATTCCTGAATTGCTACAAAATCAGAAAATGCAAATAATATTCAACAGTGTCTGTTGGCGAGAAATAAAGGTTTGCTTGTATCAGGTACTAAGTACAAACTGGTGATGCACGATTTTACACCGGTACTGCTGTTTCAGATGATTTGAGAAATTGCGTAAAATCCTTCAGGTACATACGAATTTTGTACTTGTTTTTGTCATATCATGTTAACCATATAACCATATAACCACTTACAGCACAGAACAGGCCAGTTCGGCCCTACTAGTCCATGCCGTAGCAAATCCCCACCCTCCTAGTCCCACTGACCAGCACCCGGTCCATACCCCTCTAGTCCCCTCATATCCATGTAACGATCCAGTCTTTCCTTAAATGTAACCAATGATCCCGCCTCGACCACGTCTGCCGGAAGCTCATTCCACATCCCCACCACCCTCTGCGTAAAGAAATTTCCCCTCATGTTCCCCTTATAATTTTCCCCCTTCAATCTTAAACCATGTCCTCTAGTTTGAATCTCCCCCTTTCTTAATTGAAAAAGCCTATCCACATTTACTCTGTCTGTCCCTTTTAAAATCTTAAACACCTCTATCAAGTCCCCTCTCAATCTTCTACGCTCTAGAGAAAAAAGCCCCAGTCTGCACAACTTTTCCCTGTAACTCAGACCCTGAAATCCTGTCAACATTCTCGTGAACCTTCTCTGCACTCTCTCTATGGTGTGCTGCAGTCACAGTCAGTGCCGCCATTGGTGTGGACCTGGAAGAGCAGGAAACAGAGATATACCGCATCTCCACAGGGTCCTACTGCCCAGTCGACTGTGTATTTTTGAAACATCCTGTAACCACAAACGTCTGTGCCTGAGATTGGACTGCATGCCACGAGGGGTTGCAGACTCTGGGGGAGCAGCGAACAAATGCAGGTCACCAGAATCAGGGAGGACATGCCCCGGTGAGAAGGAGAAGCCTGGGAGATGATCCAATAGGGAAGATGACCATGGCAGTGGGCCAGCAAGGGACTCAACAGTGGAAGAATCCACATAGGGTGCCAGGTGCTGACGGCCTGCAATCAAAGGTCTCACACAGGCTGTCAATTTGCGGTCAAAGGACTCACAGCGGTCTGTGGGGTGCTGCAGACCGGCTCATGAGAACCAGGTATCGGAACTAGGATCTGAGAGGGTGCCAAAGGCAAGAAGGTCCTCGGTGCTGAAAACTTCCTGAATCATATCGGATGTTTGGATCTGGAGCCCAGGTTGCCACAGGTGTCTGTGAAGGCTGCAGAGGATGCGGGAGGGCTGGACTTGAATCCACAGACCCTCAGTGTCTCTGAAGAGACTATCTTTTGCTTCTCTTTCCCTTATTGTCGGGGTGGAGCCAAGTGATGTGAATGGAGACCCTTTGTTTCATTTACAGCAAGCAAAAGGAAATTTCGTGTATATTAGATTTTTTTTGTATGACAATAAAAGGAATTTTGATCATCTCCTGACCTTGAGTATGGTACATTTTGATTGGACGTGCCTCACAGCGCCTTAATAGCCTGAATATGCCTGAGATGGTCTGATCTCGGAAGCTAAGCAGGCTCAGGCCTGCTCAGTACTTGGAGGGGAGACTGTCTCGGTGCTGTAGGTTTCTGTGAGAGGTGCTGGACAAAGTGGCTTACAGTAGACAAAAGTTAAAGAATTTCATGTATGCTACATTCTAAATATAGTATAATGTGACAATAATGGAACCCTTACCTTTTTATCTTTACTATTTTAATTAGCATTAGTTCCAAACATGCACTCCGACTCAGATTGATGACACATACAATGCAATTTCAAGGCCAATATACCTGTTGAGAAATGAAACGTTGCTCTGCATACATTATTTTATGGAGTTTAGAGGATTATGAGATTCACAGGCAGCTGCTCTTCTCACTGCAGGGTTATTACATAAATAATTATGGAGCTGATACAGCCCACAGTCCATTTGAATAGTTATTTCCTCAAATTAGGGTATCTAAATATCTGTTCATTACTTGTAGGTTTATCAGAGTTAATGCTGGAGAAACTCAGCTCTTTTATGTATTAACTGCAATCACAGCGTCTGGAGAATTTTCTGTTTCAGGTACAACAGTGCCCTTGATTATATATCATTGTGGCTTCACAGTGGTTTGCTGTGTTATCAAAAGCCTATTGAATACTCACATTATGATTCCTGAATATTCTGCGAGCTTAAATTAGATTTGCATAGGGATGGGAACCAGACTGCCAGAGCACATTGTGGAGTTGAGGAGGAAAAAGGATCAGAAATCAAAGGTGCATCTATTTCAACGCAAAGGGTATCACAGGAAAGGCAGACAAACTGAGTGTGAACTGACATATGGAATTATGATATTCTGGCCATGAGAGAAACTTGGTTGCAGGAAGGGTGGAAATGGCAGGCCAATGTTCCAGGGTTCTGTTGTTTTTCAGACACAAAAGGATGAGAGAGATGAAAGAGGTAGAAGTGGCATTGGTGTCATGGAAACTATCACAATGGTGCTCAGATAGGACAGACCAGAGGGCTCATCTCCTGAGGCTCTATAGGTGGGGCTGAGGAATGGGAAAGGCATGACCACATTAATGGGGTTAATCACTCAATAGTCAGTGAGAATTGGAGGAGCAAATCTGCAGGGAGATAACAGACAGCTACAGGAAACAGAACATTGTGAAAGTAGGAGATTTTAACTTACCATATATTGAGTGGGACTCCCATACTCTATTAGGGCTGGATGGCTTGGAGTTCATCGAGTGTGTTCATGAAAGTTTACTAATACCATCCAGAGAGAGTGTAATTCTGGATATCCTATTAGCGAACCAGGATATATAGGGGAACATTTTGGGTACAGCGATCATAACATTACTTTCAAGACGATTATGAATAGGGGATAGGTTTGGTCTTCAGCTTGATATTCTAAATTGGAGGAAGGCCAATTTTGAGGAAATGAGAAAGGGACTAAAAAGTGTGGATTGGGTTGTTTCCTGGCAGGGCGTGTTCAGTAAGTGGAAGGTCTTCAAAGGTGAAATTTTGGAGTATAGGGCTTATATGTTTCTGTCGAGATTAAAGGCAAAGTAAATAGGCAGAAGAATCCTTGATTTTCTCAGGATATTGGGGATGTAATTAAGGAGAGGTATTTAGGCAACAAGAAGCAAATTAGATATTTGAAGAGTATAAAAAATAGAGGAAATAAACAAGAAGGAAATCAAGAAGGCTAAAAGAAGACATGAGGTTGATTTGATACAGAAGGTGAAAGAAAAGAGGGCTTCTACAGGTATATTAAGAGCAAAGGGATAGTTAGGGACAAAACTGGTCTTCTTAAAGATCAGTGGTCAGTTATGTATGGGGCCAGAAGAGATGGGGTAGATGGGTCTTTGAAAACATTGTGGAAGTCACACATTTTGTTTCCCCTCTGCAAGGAAGAGGAGAGTTGTGACCATCATTCGTATGAAAGAGCATTTCCCTGAAAGCAACTCAATAAGGATTTGTGAGTTTTGGCAGTTTGATCATGCAATATCCCACCTACTTCGTAATTGCTTCTGATCGACAGTCTAAAGGTTCTGAATTTCAACACAAGATTTCTAAGACTGAATTGACTTGTTAGAATTGTGCCTAAACTGTAATGGTTTGGGTGATCCACACACTCACACACGCACGCACACACACACACACACACACACACACACACACACACCCACACACACACACACACACACACACACACACACATTTGTGCATAGTTGGGGTTAAATTAAGTAAGATGTTATATTATTGGTAATTATTAATAAAAAAATTGTTCTAAAAATACAATTGCCTTGGTGAATTTCTATTGGTGCTTGGTCTATGACATAACAAACACTATTCTCTATGTGTGGACTAGTCAGAGACTAATAGAGCTGAAACTTTTCCTTGAATTAAATCTCCCAACTAATAAAAGTCAGCACATCATATGCCATCTTAATCACCATATCAGATTGGGCAGCAACCTTGAGGAATCTACGGACTTGGACCCAAGACCCCTCTGTCCCTCCACACTGTTAAGAATCCTATCATGCACTCCACCTTCAAGTTTGACCTTCCAAAGTGCATCACTTTGACTTGAACAGATTGGCCTGCCACTTCTTCTCCCATCCCTGCATCCTGTCTATATCCCATTGGACCACGGTCCGGCTGGTGGCCAGCAAATACGTGTGCCGTGGATTGCAGAAACAGGTCAGTGGGTGAGTGAAGGCATGCATTCTGTGCCAAACATCCAAGGTACAGCAGCACCTGAAGACCCTACCTCAGCTTTTAGACCCTGCAGAACGAAGGTTCAACCACATCCACATGGACATAGTAGGAACCTTGCCAGTATCTCAGGGTTTCCGTTATCTGTTCACGATGGTCGACCACTTCTCCAGGTGGCCAGAAGCTGTCCCACTGGCAGACACATCCACATCCTCGTGCACCAGGGCCCTCATCTTGTCCTGGCTGGCACAGTTCAGGTTACCGTTCCACATCACATCTGACCTTGCCAGCCTGTGGGGTGCCCAGGTGCATCACACAACAGCTTACCACCCACAGTCCAATGGGTTGGTAGAGCGCTTCCACAGGCACCTGAAAACCATGTTCATGACCAGACTCCAAGGACCCACCTGGGTAGTCGAACTACCATGGGCGCTGTTGGGTATCCACATAGCACCCAAGGAGAACCTCAACACCTCTTCGGCCAAACTCGTCTACGGAGCACCACTGGTGGTCCCAGGTGAATTCGTAACATCCCCAGGTGGACAGCAGGATGAATCTACAGTGTTCCTCAGCAGGCTAAGGGAAAGAGTCGGCAACCTGGCCCAGACTCCACCTTCCAGATGCTGACACACAAGGACCAACAAACCAAAAGACCTGCAGGACTGTGAGTTTGTTTTCATTCACAGGGGTCCACATCATCCACTGCTGTAGAGACCATACGAGGGTAGGTTCCGGACCATCCACAACAATGGGGTCACGTTTGAACTGGAGGCCAGAGGCAAGATGGAGGTCTTCACCATAGACAGGCTGAAGCCGGCACACCTGGACCCGGCATGCCCGATCGAGACATTAGCAACACTCTGAAGAGACAGGCCACCAAAGGCTGCAGAGACTTTGTCTCCGGGCACCAAGGACAATAACAAGGACAATACCGCTGGTTTTGGGGGGGGGTGGGGGAAATCATATGGTGACCAGCCTTGGCAGCGATTGAGCCGACACTCGGGTGCCAAGCACAACCAAAGGCCAGCAGCCCACACAGCGGTACTGGCTTCAACAAGCAAACTGACAGGTGAACAGCAAGGGCAGCTTAAAGACCAGAAACCCCAAAAGAGTGCTGACAGACAGGGACAGTGCATGGGAAAAAAGGACATTGAAATGCAGGAATGTACCCGAATGCAGGAAACTCGCTATTGTTATGCATGTTGTGATGTCAGCCAAGTGGGGGCCATGGCAGGAACAATGCAAGTATAAAAATAGGGCTTGAGCCCAAATAAAACTCAGAGCTTAAACTGACTACATTACATGTGTGTGTCTTCTTTCGAGTAGCACACGGCTGCAAGGGCAAAGCAAAAATATAAAACACAAAGTCACACAGCAGCACCATCCCTGGTCAAGACCAAATACATGTAAAGATTAGGATTTCTACATCCTTTTTCTCTGGAATCTCCAGGTCTAAGATGCGCAGGAAAGCTCGAGCAGTAGTTCAGACAAAAGAGGTTGAAAATGCAAATAGGTTGCAACTTGCCCTGGCTGGACGTTTGGGCGGCATGTTAGAAGCCCATTTGAGCCTAAAACTCTTTACATCACATCCATGGGTGCACCAACACCAGATCTGTAAGAGAACTATGCCAATTGGTCTAATTGGGTGGCAAGGTTGACGTGGTGGTTAGCACAACACTGCTACGGCACCAGCAATTGGGACCGGGGTTGAAATCCTGCGTAAGCAGTTTACACGTTCTCCTCGTGTCTGCGTGGGTTTCCTCCCATCATTTGAAACATACATGGGTGTAGGTCAGTTGGGTGTAATTGAGTAGCACGGGCTGTAAGTCTAAATTTAAATTTAGGGCAGGTCAATATCAGTGACCTGCTTCAATTTCACTTATTTATGTAAATAAGAATTCGTGAGGCGGTCTTCAGGCTCATTGTGTTTACGCGATGTTACAGACTGGAATCAATATTGGGTCAACTGCAATCTCTGGTCTTTGGCAGCCCCAGTCGATCATTGTTCTTTGGTCTGAAACGATGTAGAGGCAATGCTGCCACCCTGAATCCAGAGTGTCCCAATGATTAACCTCATGCCTCTCAAACCCATGTCCATCTTTATATCCATTATTCCACCCCCTACTTATCTCCTGCTTCACCTGAATCTCAGGTCTGAAACTAAGTGGGAACTGCCTCCAGAGACGTGACAGGTGTCATCAGCTCCACCCACTATCAAAGTGTCCTGAGAGCCAATTTTCGAGTAGCCTACAGAAACATGGCTAAATGTGGACATTCCAGGCAGGGCGCTGGAGCCCAAGGCCTACACTCTCCATCGCGCACCAGTGGTTGGAAAAATCAGAGGAGCCGGCGTTGAAGTCATCATCAATTCATCGTGGTGCACGGATATGATGGTCACATCCCAGTCCTGCTCCCCTGACCTGGAACATCTGGCGATCAAGTGCTGCCCATTCTACCTGCTGAGGGAGTTCACTGCCAACATCCTTGTCACAGTGTAGATTCCTCATTTCCCCCCCACCCCCCCAGGCTGGCACTGGAGGGACTGAGCACTGTGATTACAGCACATCCTGATGCCTTCCCGATCATTGTAAAAGACGTCAATCAGACCAACCTGAAGAAGTCTGACAAACTACCACCAACATGTCAGGTGCAGGACTAGGGAAGCTAACACACTCAACCACAGCTACACCACCATGAAGAACGCATACCAAGCCATACTATGACCGGACATCGGCATGTCTAATCACCTGGCTGTGCTTCTACTCCCGGCGTACAAGCAGAGACTGAGGACCACAGCATTAGTGGTGAAGACGATGAAAGTACGGTTGAGGGAGGCGGAGGAGCGTTTGCAGGACTGCTTTGAATCGGTGGACTGGAAAATATTCAAGAACTCGTGCATAGACTTGAATGAATATGCAACATGTGTCACTGACTTCATCAAGATCTGCGTTGATGAGTGTGGGCCCACAAACATGTTCCCCAATCAGAAGCCTTGGATGAATCAGAGGGCAAGATCAATGGTGTTTAAGGCCAAGGATCTAGATCTCTACAAGAAGTCCAGGTAAGACCTGTGGAAGGCCACCTCTGAAGCAAAGTGGAAATTCCCACCTGCTTCAAAAGAGCATCAATCATCCAGGTACCCAAGAAGAGTAGTGAGAACTGCCTCAATGACGACTGCCCAGTGGCACTACTGGGATGAAATGCTTTGAGAGGCCAAAATTACCTAAGCCAAGATCTGGACCTACCGCAATTTGCCTATTGTCACAGTCACTCCACAGCAGATGCAATATCGCTGGCTCTCCACTCAACTCTGGATCACCTCAAAAACAGCAACTCATACTCATACGGCTGCTCTCCCTCAACTACAGCTCGGCCTTCAATACCATTATTCCCTCTGTGCTGGTCAAGAAGCTACAAACTCCATACCTCTCTCTGCACCTGGATCTTTGACTATCTCATCAAAAGACTGCAGTCAGTACAAATTGGAAACAATATTTCCTCCTCACTGATTATCAACACAAGCACACCCCAAGGATGTGTGTTAGTTCACTGCTCTACTCATTCTACACCCATGTCTGTGTGGCAAGGCACAATTCCAATGCCATCTACAAGTTTGTTGATGACAGCACAGTTGTCGGCAGAATCACAAATAGCAAATAGGAACCATATAGGAGGGAGATAGATCAGCTCGTTGAATGGCGTAATGAACATTAGCTATACCAAGGAGATGATTGTGGAGTTCAGAAGGAAGACAGGTTTACACAACCCAGACCGCATTGAGGGCTCAGTAGTGGAGAGGATCGAGAACTTCAAATTCCTGGGGGTCAACATCTCTGAGGATCTGTCCTGAAACAATCACAAAGAAGGCTCGCCAGCAGCTATACTTTGCAAGGCATCTGAGAAAATTCAATATGTCACTGAAAACTCTCAAAAACCTCTGAAGGTGTACCTTGGAGAGCATTCTGGCTGGTTCCATCACTGCCTGGTATGGAGGCGCCCATTCTGAGGACAAGAATAAACTCCAGAGGGTTGTTAACTCGGCCTGCAACATCACAGGCACCAGACTTCGCTCCCTTGAGAACATCAACATGAGGTGGCACCTTAAGAAAGCAGCCTCTATCCTCAAAGACCCCACCAACCAGGCCATGCCCTCTTCACTCTGCTAACCTTGGGGAAAAAAGGTATTCTGATTTTTTTAATATAGTCATCATAAGATGGTTATATATGAATGTTTGCACTATAACGCTGCCCCAAAACATCAAATTTAATCACAATATATTTTGATTCTGATTCTAGTTTGTGCATATTTACTGAGGTGCTAGGAGCCTCTTTGAGGTTGAAAATCTTTACACTTCTTCCATGGGTGTACCAGCACCAGATCTGTGAGAGAAACATGTCAATGACCACATTTTCCATCAGCTGGGTTGCAACAGCACTGGTCCCTCCAAATGAAGACACAAGAAACTGCCAATATTGGAATCCAGATCAGACAAATGACCTGCTGGGAGAAGCCAGAGGTTCAGACAGCTGCTCATTCCTGTATACAAAGGGGAAGCAGTCATCGTCGGAGTGGGCTGGGTCAGAGTGGTAAAGTTTTGACTCAACAAGCTCCAGCGAGAACAGGCAACAGGTGAAGAATAGTCAGAGGTGAAATCAGAATCAGAAATTTTGCCAGTAGTCACAGGTAAGGGCAGGTTTTTAGATATTGTTTTCCATAGTCATAAACATTGGGAATGGCAGCCGAGGCAGGGGAATGCTCCTCTTCCAGAATGTGGGTATAAAAAAGCAAGCAGCATCCCTGACACCTTCATCTGTGAGAAGTGCATCCAGCTGCAGCTCCTGAAGCAAAGTTAAGGAATTGGAGCTGGAGTCAGATGAACTCCAGATCATTCGGGAAGCACAGAGAGTGATAGATATGAGTTACTGGATCAGGGTAGATGGATGACAGAGGGAAAGGGAACAGGGAGTCAGTGAAGGGCATCACTGTGGCTGTTCACCTCAATAACAAGCATGCCATTTTGGATATTGTTGGGGGAGACAACCTATTAGGGACAAGCCACAGAGATCAGGTCTCTGGCACGGAATTTGGCTAAGTTTATATCAAAGGGCATCCTTAGAAATCTGTAATGGCTGAAAGCTATGCTAAAAGTGATGAGTAGAGAAGATCAATGGTCTAAAACAACCAGCCAAAAGGAGTTCTTAGTGTCCAGCATGGAAAATACTGTTGCGCCGGGCATTTGAGCTGCGATTTCCTCTACAATTTGCATGGGATGGTGCGGTCTTTTAAGCACCATGTTTAGATCGCTGGGGTTGATGCATATTCTGATTTCATTGGAATCTTCTGTTTTGCCACTACCATCGAAGATACCCATTCAGTTGGCTCGGACACCAGGGTTATCACCCTAGACATTCCATACAGTCTAGTTCCTAATTGACTTTGTCCTTCGTAGCAATCAGAATCCTGTGAGCTGGGCAGACTACTAGTCGCACTTCAGGGTCCAGTTGCTTGGAATAGGTGGACCAATAACTTCCCCAGATCATCGCTGAAGAGCTCCTTGTACTTGGAGTGAATTGACTCTGAAAATTCTTCCGATGACAGGCTGACTTAGTGGACCTCTCCGCTGAATGACACAAGACCAAGCTCCATGCATGCACTAATGCCAAGTAATGGGATTAAATTCTCCTTCATGATGAAGAACATGAGGACGTGCTCGTGTCCTTGAATAACACACCACAGCTGTGTGCCCCCAAAGGATGAATCTTGCTCCTTCCATAGGCCACCAGGATTGTAGACTTGCCATTTGACTGGAGCTTTTCCTTATACCTGAGCTAGTTGAAGGCTTTGAGGGCATCACATTACTCTTGGCCTCCGTATCTAATTTAATTTCTGTCCTTAAGCCAATGATCATCATCGAGACAAACACCTCACCATTTCTTCTTACACTAGAGTGTGATGGGCCACTTGATGTTCTATGGATAAACTGTCTATGTAGTATTCACCATCCAAACTGTCCCTTTCCTGATCCAGAGCCACAAGGTTAATGGATCTTTGTTTTTGCTCCGTGCTTTCACTCTCCATGTAGCCCTACACATTTTTCAGTAGTGGTTCATGGCTCCATTTGGTGTAATTCCTGCACTGTTGGGCACAGTTCCCTCCTGGGAATATAATCTGCTCAGCAGTTATTGCAGGCTGGCCACTCCACTGGGCATCTTGGTTGGCTCGTCTGGGTCCTATTGCCGAATTCCCACTGGTAGCTATTGCTAGGTGTACTCATCCATCAATGGCTGCTCGGCACGGCTTCCCGAAATGACCGCCACTGGTTTGCAATTTGAAGTGCGTCAATACTCAGCCTGTGGTTGAGGACTCATTAGCCATTTGCTATCATCCTCGGTAATTTTGTGGGCCAGGAATTTTGAAACTACCTTAATGAGCATAAGTTCACTGTCTTGAAGCAGAGTTTTGTGCAAATTATTGTCTAGGATGCTGCACACCATGCGGCATCACCAGGGCCTGACAAGATATTCCCTCGGGCCTTGAAGAAGGCTAGTGTAGAAATTGCGGGGACTCTGGCAGAAAAACTTGAAATGTCCAAAGAACTGGAAGGTAGCTCACATTGTTCCATTGTTTAAAAAAGGCTCCAAAAGTAACCCTGAAAATTATAAACTTGTGAATCTGACATCAGTAGTAGGTAATTTATTGGAAGGTGTTCTAATAGATCGGATATACAATTATTTTGTTAGCCATGGACTGATTAGGGATAGTCAACATGGCTTTGTGCATGGTAGGTCATGTTTAACCAATCCTATAGAGTTTTTTGAGGTTACCAGGAAAGTTGACAAAGGAAAGACTGTGGATGTTGTCTACATGGACTTCAGAATGGTCTTTGACAAGGTCCCACTTAGTCAGAAATGTTCAGACACTAGGTATTCATGTTGAAGTAGTGAACTGAATTTGACAATTGTTGGATGAGAGAAAGTAATGGTGGATGATTGCTTCCCACATTGGATGCCTGTGACTAGTGGTGTGCCTCAGGAATTGGTGCTGGTGCCATTGTTATTTGTCATCTATATCAACAATCTGGATGATAATATGGTAAATTGAATCTGAAAGTTTGCAGATGACACTAAGATTGTAGGTGCTGTGGACAGAGAGGAAGGTTTTCAAAACTTGCAGAGGGATCTGGGCCAGCTGGACAGATGGGTTGAAAAATGGCAGATGGAATTTAAAACAGACAAGTGTGAGATGTTGTACTTTGGAAGGACAAACCAAGAAAGGGCATACACAGTTAATGGTAGGGCACTGAGAAATGCATTGGAACAGAGGTATCTGGAAATGCAGATAAATAATTCCCTGAAAGTGTTGTAAAGAAAGCTTTTGTCAAATTGGCCTTCATAAATCAAAGTATTGAGATAGGAGTTGGGATGTTACATTAAAGTTGTATAAGATATTAATGAGGCCAAATTTGAATGTTGTGTGCAGGTTTAGTCACCTAACTACAGGAAATATATTAATAATATAGAAAGAGTGGAAAAAAAAGATTTACTAGGATGTTGCCCAGATTTCAGGAACTAAGTTGCAGGGAAAGATTAAGCAGGTAAGGACTTTATTCCACGGAGCATAGAAGAATGAGGGGAGATTTGATCGAGGTATTTAAAATTCTGATGGAGATAGACAGAGTAAATGTAGATAGGTTTTTTCCACTGAGAGTAGGTGAGATACAAACCAGAAGATATGGGTTAAGAGTGAAAGGGGAAAAGTTTCAGGTGAACATAAGGGAGAACTTCTTCACACAGAGAATGGTGGGAGTGTGGAATGAACTGTTGGCTGAAGTGCTGAATATGGGCTCAATATTAAAATTTAAGAAGAATTTGGACAGGTACATGGATGGGTGAGGTATGGAGGGCTGTGGTTTGGGTGCAGGTCAGTGGGACTAGGTAAAGAAAATGTTTTGGCACTGACTAGAAGGGGCAAAGGGGCCTGTTTCTGTGCTGTAATGTTCTTTGGGTCTATGGTTCTAACATGGAATCATTCAATTTTGTACACACACCTTTGAGGGAAATATCTAATGGTTATTTCATTATAGTCAATTAGTTTTGTTGCTGTCCCCCACATGATGCCTGCTTCTGCTCCAAGTTATTAGAGCAATAATAAGAATGGATTAGCCAAAGCCAATGAAACACAATTATTCAACATAAATGACAAGGAAATGCATTGATTTAATCAGTCTATTATACCTGGAGGTCAAGGTTACAGACCTATAATTTTGAACGATGTGAACCATGAAAGAATAATCAAATCAATCGTGAAAGCTTTGCATCAAACAAATATTTGCCACAGTTCTTTTTCTAAGTTTTCCCCAGGGAAGATTTTCTAATTTCAGTATCAGGATGCAACTTGCAGTGCTCCCTTTCTGGTATTTTGAAAACAGATCAATTGGCACATTGCAGAAACATTCATAACAGTGAACAACAAAGGTTTTCCTTCGTGAACGGTTTTGCGTGTATTTTATGGATTTTGGCTACTAATCACAAAAATCACCTTAAAATTTTCCTGTCACATTCCATATTTTAGATGTAACCTATTTTTGTGATTTCCTGTCATATTTTAAGTCTACTTCAGGCATTAAAAAAAACCATGAGGTGCCACATGTCATTAAAAATTCCTTTCCTTCCCTGCTGATCTTGGTGCTGTCAGTGACGAACAGGGTGAAAGGTTTCACCAGGACTTGCGACCATGGAAACGCGGTGTCAGGGCAATTGGAATCCATCAATGCTGGCTCACTCTTGTTGAACACTGACACGAGAGGCATCAGATGCTAACCACAAATGAAAATCCATGGCAAAACATCTTTTAGGTCAGCTGAACTCATGCAATGTGTTAGCACCATTATGCAATTAAACTTTAAATTCAATAACAGTTAATTTAACGCTTCTCCAGTTTTCTATGTGATACAGCAAATCTGAAATTATCTTTGTGTTCAGCTTGAAGGTGTCTCTCATAATTCCCATTTTGTTCTCAGGAAGCAGATCTTTTGATTTTTCTTTTGTTCAGTGCAATTGGTTGTTTCTTGATTAACTCCAGACTATATTAAGTTTAAGATGAAAGTTCATTGCTTCATTATACCCATTCTGCTGAGAAAAGTTCTTCTGTAAGCATTTTAGTACATGCATACAGTTGTTCCACAGAAGCAGGACAAGAGAATAATCACCAACAATCAGGTTACAATGAGAAAGATCAATTTGTACATTGTAAAAGAAAGACAGAACTATTAAGGGGTTTGTTTTTTTTTGATAACTTTATTTATAATCAATAATAGATAATACATGTAAAATTCAATGTAGTACGTATTTTATCCCATAATTACCCCCCTCCCCATCCCCATTCTATTCCCACCCACCCCCCCACTAATCTATGCCAAAAAGAAGAAAAATAAAGAAATGGAGGAGAATAGTTAATTTTGTACATTTACATGTGTCGTGGTTGGGGACCACACCACCCAGACATGGAAAAATATTTCAAGTGTTAGTACACATCCAATCCATATACGGGCTCCAAACTTTCACAAAAAAAAGAATAATCATTTTGCAGATTGTACGTTATCTTCTCTAAAGGAATACATGATCTCACCTCCATATTGCCATCGTTGAATATTCATTTTTCCAAAAATGGCTAAAGCCAACCTCCGAAAAGCAATTTAGGGTTTACCTCATTTCAATTCTAAACATAATGATTTAATGTCACCCAGTAAAAATATTATACAGTCTAAATTAATTTTTAATTTAAACATAACTTCCAAAATTCTTTAATTTTATTCCAAGAAGGTTTAACTGTCTCACATAACCCAACCGAGTGTAAAAAAGTTTCTACTTCCTTATGACATCTAAAACACAAATCTGAAGTAATATATTTAAACTTCTTTAATTTCTCTGGAGCTAAATACAATTGATGAATAAAATTATAATGAACTAATCCACATGGCACATTCACAATCTTGGTCATACTGTCTTCACATATTGACATCCAATCTTCCAGGGGGATAAGGGGCCTGTTCAGTAGTAAAAACACACAAAAAGGCTGGAGGAATCAACCAGTCACACAGCTTTCATAGGAGGTAAAGATCTGCTGTATTACTGATTTTCTTTTGCGCCTGAGCCTTTCTTCAAGGTATAAACAAAGAAAAGGAGGGTGTCAGAATAAAGAATGGGAGTGGGAGGGGTCCGGACCAACTAAAGATGTTAATTAGTTAGGATATGGTGAAAATTAATTTTGGCTTTGAGAAAGGAGACAGAGGGAAAAGGAAAGAGAAAGAGAAAGCAAGTGAGAGAGTGAGAAAGGGGAAGCATTGGGGGAGGGGGAAAGAGAGTGGGGAAGAAGGTGGGGGTGGGGCTAATCGAGATGATGTTAATGCCAACCAGATTGAGCGTGCCCAGATAGAAGAGGAGGGTACTTTAGTAGCCTGAGTGCAGGGATGAAACTGTCTTTAAGCCTGTTGGTGCACAATTTCACACTCTTGAACCCTCCCCATTGAGAGGAAAATGAAGAGAAGGTGTCTAGGATCTGCTGAGCTCTTCAGTACGTTGGCTTCCTCTCCAAGACAGTGAGAGGTATGGATGGAGTATGATGCCCTCAGCAGCACTCATCACCTTCTGTAGCTTTTCTGATCATGGATGGAGCAGCCCCCCCATAACATATGGTGATGGATCCAGCTAGAATGTTTTAGATGGAGCATCAATGATGATTTTTCACAAGCCTGTTCCATATTTCCATGTTTAGAATTTCACGATGAGGAGTGGATCAACAATCTCTCTTCAATTGAACATATCCTCGAAAAAGGAGAGATTTCTAAGTGTCTTCAATAGGTGAAGATCGGAATGAATGAATATCAGGTGAATTGGATCAGATAAATTCTTTGCCGTGTGTGTGTGTGTGTGTGTGTGTGTGTGTGTGTGTGTGTGTGTGTGTGTGTGTGTGTGTGTGTGTGTGTGTGTGTGTGTGTGTGTGTGTGTGTGTGTGTGTGTGTGTGTGTGTGTGTGTGTGTGTGTGTGTGTGAGAGAGAGAGAGAGAAGTGAAAAATCATCATACTAAACATTAGTTTGAGAAGATCCATTAATTTTTAAATTAGGACACAGCAGTGAGATTCTACTGATCAGGGATCCCAAAAAAGATTGTAAATCCTCATGGTTATATGTACATATTTATATTAATGTAGTTATATTTATCATGTAACATGGCCCAGACAACAGTAATGTGCATGTTGCCAAATTAAACTAAATTTCTGCCTGTACATACATATAATCATATAACCATATAACCATTTACATGATCCATAAACCTCCATTCTCCAATTAGAAAGCAAAACAGCACAGGAACTGGCCCTTTAGTCTGTGCTGAACACGGTGTCAATTCCAACTACCCTTATTTTCCTATCCCACTGTCTCCTGTCTGTTCATGTACATGTCTCTGAAATGTTGTTACCATGTCTGCTTCCACCACCTTGCCTGGCAGTATATTACAGGCAGCTACCATTGTACAAAACGTAACTTGGTACAGGAAGGGAACTGCCCAGGACTGCAAGAAACTGCAGAGTTGTGAATGACAACTCAGTCCATCACACAAACCAACCTCTCCTCCATCCACCCCATCAATGCCTCCCACTCTCATGGGAAAGTGTTGGCATGGTGGGCGTAGCAGTTAGCGCAACGCCTTTACAGCGTCAGCAATCGGGACCAGCCGGGGATTGAATCCTGCGCTGTCTTTAACAGTTTTCTGCATGTCTGCCTGGGTTTTCTCCAGGGGCTCCAGTTTCCTACCACCATTCCAAATGTACTGGGGGGCTGTAGGATTCGTGGGCCAAAATGGCCTGTTATCATCCTGTATGGCTGATGCATAATCAATTACACAAAGACTGAAGTTACTGGAACTGAAGGCTTTTATTAACAAGAGGTGGACAGTGTCCCTTGTGCTGCTGGCTTACACTGACCCGAGCTTGAACTGGAGGTAGGCTTGTGGCATGACAGCCTATATGGGGGAATAAAGGGAAGGAGTCACAAGCCGGCCAGCGAGAGCAGGGTCAAACATAAAAGGTCATATCATTTACATACACAATAGTGGTCCCATCACATTCATCCCCTCTTTTTAAAAAGAAGTCCTGAGGGTGTGTGGAGCAGTCAGGTGCCCTCATAAGTTCAGTCTGTCCCCCAGCTTCTTTTGGCATTGTGACCAGCGTGGGTCTGTGGAGATCTCCATCGGCTGTGGCTGTTCCATCTCAGTCGGTCTGGCCGGGGTGCTTGGTTGATATGGGGGGGATGGGTGCGTGTGATTCTGCTGAGGGGGTTGGCTAAAATGGTAGGGCCATCTGGAGATCTGAGCCCTGGAGAGCTGGGGTGAGGGGGGTGTACCTGTTGACTAGTTGAAAGGGGGCTGGGTCCAGATGCTCCCGCATGTGTCAGGTTCCAGATGGATACTGTGTCCTCGCGTCCGTCCGGGAATGCCACATAGGTGTTCTGTGGAGCAGCTGGACCCTCTCAACCAGAGGGTTGGACTTATGGGTCCTCACATGCTTGCAAAGTAGGATGGGCCTGGTAAGGTAGTTCTTGGCACGAATCTCCTGGGGAATGTAAAGAGTCTCTTGTGAGGTGTGTCATTGGTGGCCATACACAGGAGGGACCAGGTAGTGTGGATGGCCTCTGGGAGGACTTCTTCCCAGTGGTGGATGGGGAGGCACTTGGACTTTAAGGCCAGTAGCACTGCCTTCCAGACCGTGCTGTTCTCCTGCTCTACCTGACCGTTCCCATTGGGGTTATAACTGCTGGTCCGCTGGAGGCGATGCCCTTGGAGAAAAAATATTGATGCAGCTTGTGCTCATGAAGGATGAACCCCTATCGCTGTGGACATAGCAGAGGTGTCCAAAAATGGCGAACAGGTTGATCAGAGCCTTTATGACGTTGGCTGCGGGCATATCTGGGTAGGGGATGGCAAAGAGGAACTGCGAGTACTCATCGATGACGTTGATGAAGTATACATTGCAGTTTGTGGAGGATAGGGGTCCTTTGAAGTTCATTCTCAGACGTTCAAAGGGGCGAGTGGCCTTGATCAGGTGTAACTGGTTGGGCTGGTTGAAGCACGGTTTGCACTCCATGAAGACCCGGCAATTTTTGGTCAGCGGCCTAATATCCTCGAAAGGGTAAGGAAGATTATGGGTCGATGAAGTGAAAAAAACACGGGTGATCCCAGGATGGTAGAGGCTGTCGTGCAGTGACTGCAGTCGGTCCATCTGCTCACGGCACATTTTCCCCAAGACAGGGTGTCAGGAGGCTTGTTGACCTTTCTGGGCCGATTCAGTATGTCATAATTGTAGATGGAGAGCTCAATTCTTCACCTCAGGATTTTATAGTTTTTGATTTTACCCCACTGCTGGTTATTAAAAATGAAGGCAACTGTCTGTTGGTCAGTCAGCAGGGTAAAATGCTTCCCAGTGAAGTAAGGCCTCCACTGCCGTACTGCTTCGATGATAGCCTGGGCCTCTTTCTCGATGGAGGAGTGCTGGATCTCGGGGGCTTGGAGAGTGCACGATAAAAACGCCATTGGCCCGCTGGCCTGGTTAAAAGGGATGGCTAGGGCAAAGTCCGATGCATTGTTCGCCACTTGGAATGGGATGGATTTGTTCACTGCAGCCTTTGCAATGTTAGCTTTGATACAGTCGAATGCCTCATGGGCTACTGCCGACAGGGGGGGATATGGTGGCCCTGATGAGGGGACAGGCCTTCTCTGCGTCACTGGGAACCCACTGAGCGTAATAAGAGAAAAGCCCCAGACACCTTTTCAGGACCTTGAGGCAGTGTGGGGGTTGGGGGTTGGAAAGGAGTTCTAACAGGGGGTAGATGTGGTCAGGGTCAGAATTGACAGTTCCATTCTCCACTATGCAGCCTAGTATAGCCAGGCAACATGTGCTGAAGACACACTTCCCTGTGATGTTCATCAGATCGAGGTGTTTCACTATGTGGAGGAATTTTTGGAGATTCTCGTCATGGTTCTGCTGATCATGGCCACAGATGGTGACGTTACCAAGGTGTGGGAAAGTGGCTCGCAACCCGTGTTCATCCACCATCCAATCCATCTCCCTTTAGAAAATGGACACCCCATTCATGACTCCAAAAGGGACTCTCAGAAAGTGGTACAGTCGACCATCCACCTCAAAATGGGGAGCTGGTGATAGGCAGACTTAAGGTCTATGGTCGAGATCACCCTGTATTGGATGATCTGATTCACCATGTTGGAAATGCAGGGTAAGGACAAGCCTGGTGAATCTGTTGGTGATCTGGGAATAGTCCATGACCATCTGGTATTTCTCCCCACTTTTCACTACCATGACTTGGGCTCTCCGTGGGCTTGTACACCTTTGGCGAGGAGGAATCTCACCTCAGACTTAATAAATGTCCTGTCTCCGGCACTATATTGCCGACATTTAGCGGTGATGGGCTTACAGTCCGGGGTGAGGTTAACAAAAAATGCGGGGTGGGGGGGAATTCCGGAGCATGGAGAGGTCGCATATCCACTGAGATGTTTTGGTTTGGGGCTGCTGGATGGCCACATGGTGAGGGAGGGGCGGGCAGTTCACAAACTGTTTGTTACAGACTGCGAGGTGAAGGTAGGGACCATTGTATTCCATGACACTTTTTACTTGCACTGGAAGTCTAACCTCAATAAGACGGATGTACAGTGCTGTGACAGTACTAGGAGCTTGATGTCATGGTATACCTTGCCTTGGATAGTCAATGTCACAGTACAACTGCCACGAACTTTGGCCATTTTGGATTGGGTGCTAGGGATATGCTTTACCTATCAGGCTGCATCCCAAAGGAGTAGTGTTGTACAGTGTTCGGGTGAATGAAGCTCACCGTGTTCCCACTGTCGAATAGGCAGGCAGTGGGGCAACCATCATGGGTCTGGAAAGTTGGTGTGGTCTGTGTTGATCCAGGTTTACCGATGCCAGCATCAGCTCGTCGTCTGTGGAGTTCCATTGGCTGCCAGCGGTCCAATAAGTTAGCGGCCCCCATGGGGCGCATGTGGCCTGGTCATTATTCACTGGAAGGGAAGAGGGGAAAAACGGTAGTGACATCATCGTGATCAGTGATCATCGTGGCTCAGGAGATCTAGGAAGTGGTGGTGGAAGTGACTGCATTAAAAATGGAGGCCCCCATTCACACACGGCACTGCTGAGCTTGGGGGCTTGCTTAGACTTACAGACTTCTGTGAAGTGTCCCTTCTTCCCGCAGTTGGAGCAGACAGCGTCTTTGACAGGGCAACGTTTCCTGAGATGCTCTCCCTGCCCGCAGAGGTAGCCCCTCGGGTGGTCGCTAACTGCTGCGGAGGTCAGTTCGGGGTGAGGGGTGGGGTTTGCAATCCCGTCTCCCAAGATGACGGTTGTGTGTTCTCTGGAGAACGATTCTGCGTTATAGATGTCTACTTCCAGTGTGTTTGCCAGTTCGTTTGTTTGAGCTTGACTCAGTCTTTTCTGCTCGAGTGGCCTCTGCCTTGCATAACCAGAGCAGACGCCTGCTACGGAGGCGTCTCTAATCAGCAGCTGGGTGTGCTGTTCAGCACTCACAGCCTGGCAGTTGCAATCCCTTGTAAGTTCCTGCCAGTGCTCTGACAAAGTCACTGCATGTTTCCCTGGGTCATTGCCTGCACGAGTGGAGTATGTGCCATTCATTCACCTTGTACTGGTTTTCAGGGCGTCCATGGTGTCTTGGTAAATCTGGCAGTTCAGGACCATCTGGTAGACTTGGTGCCTGATGTATGAAAATAGCAGATGGAGCTCGTCTTCGTCGTCCTGGATCTCAGCTTCAGAGGCTGCGAGGAATCTTTCGAAACAGTGGCACCAGGGATCAAATTTGTCGACTGCTTCTGGTTCTCTCGGGTCAATTTCTCGGTGGTCCAGCTTCAAGTATTTGTCCATGTTCCAAGAAACAAAGTCTTGCTAATAAAATTAATGCACAATCAGTTACACAAAGACCGAAGTTACTGGAACTGAGGCTTTTATTAGCAAGAGATGGACAGCATCCCTTGTGTTGCTGGTTCACACTGACCAGGGCTCGAACTTGGGGCAGGGTTGTGGCATGTCAGCCTTTATGGGGGATAAAGGGGAGGAGTCATAAGCCGGCCAGTGAGAGCAGGGTCAAACATAAATGGTCATATCATTTACATACACAATATTCTAAATTTAGGGTGACACAGTTGGTGTCGTGGTTAGCACAATGTTTTTACAGTGCCAGAGATCAAGATCAGACCGGGGTTCAAGTCTCGTGCTGCCTGTAAGGAATTTTTTCTCCACGTGTCTACATGGGTTTTCTCCATGGGCTCTGGTTTCCTCCCCACCATTCAAAACTTACTGGGGGTATAAATTGGGCAGCATGGATGTGTGAGCCAAAATGGCCTGTTACCATGCTGTATGTTAAAATTTAGAAATCTGCAATATTGTAGGATCTTCTTTTCTCCACTCCCCCACCCCCCACTTTTGTCGGGCAGTAGATATAGGAGCTTGAAAACATGAACTTCAAAATTCAAGAACTGTTACTTTCCTGCAGTTATCAGATGCTTGAATGGATCTCTTATTGGTAAAATATGATCCCTTGCACCTTTCTTTATAACCTGTAGTTTGTCATGGTAACACGATACCCTGCACATTTGACCTCATGTAATGGCATACCTGAAATTTGCTCCACTTCTCTTTTATTATTACACCTGCCTTTTGCACTGGGTTTACTTGCCTGGAGAGCACGCTGAACAAAACTGTACACATGTCAATAAACAATTCAAAAATTTTTTAAAAACTCAAATTATCAATGGCATAAAAAACAATTGAAAAGACTCTCTGACGGCTTGAGTGATTGGACAGTCAGAGATTAAAGTCCCAGGATCCTGCACTCTCCTCCCCCTTTCTCCCCCACATTTTTATTCAGGCACCTGCCTGCCTTTTTGCTCATGAAGGGCTCAGGCCTGCAATGTTGGTCACCCTTAACATCCCATCAATGCGCGTGACCTGCTGAGTTTCTCCAGCACATTTTTGTATTGTACCCGAGATCTCATCACTCCTTGCAATCCACTCTGCTTCACGGATCGGCCATACCTGCTGGACTGTGAGATGTTAGTGCAGTCACAGGGATCGTCTTAGGCAACTGAGAGGTCAAGATCCTGGCCAGTGCTTAAGGTCACTAACCTCCCATCAGAACTGGGAAAAATTAAATACAAAAATGCTTAAAAAGATTGAAGCAGGGGAAGATCACTGGCCTTTCAAGCCGATCCTGCCATTTATATGTTCGTGCCTGATCTAATTTTTACATTCATTTTATTTAGAACACAGTTGAAGCTGAGTCCGACAATTGGAATCCATGCCGCTCAATTAGACAAAATTAACCTGCCAACCCCATACGTTTTGGAGTGTGAGCAGAAACCAGACCACCCGAAAAAACCCTTGCAGGTCAAAGGGAGAGTAAACAAACTCATTTCTGACAGCTCTGAATTCGAACCCAGGCCACGGGTGCTGTATTGTGCTATCCACCACTCCTTCCATACTGTCCAAAGCCTCAACTTCTCCTCTGCACCAGATTCTCCTATCTTTTAACATTTTATCCATCTCCACTTTAAATACTTCTCAGGTAGGTTTTTATTCATTGGAGCATAGAAGATTGAGGGGGGATTTGATGGAGGTGTTTAAAATTATGAGGGGGATAGATAGAGTAGATGTGAATAGGCTCTTCCCCTTGAGGGTAGGTGAGATTGGAACGAAGGGTCATGAATTAAGGGTTGGGGGCAAAAGTTTTGAAGTAACATGAGAGTGGAATGACCTTCCGGAAGAGGTGGTTGCAGCAGGGTAAATTTTGTCATTTAAGAGGAGGTTGGAATAGTGCATGGATGTGAGGGGTTTGGAGGGTTAGGGGGAGGGAATGGGTAGGTGGGGCTAGTGGAGTTCACTTAAATTAGTGCAGACTAGAAGGGACGAGATGGCCTGTTTCTGTACTGTAATTGCTATATGATTCACCCTGCACAACTCTCTGGGACAGAGTATTCCAAAGATTAATCACCATCTGTTCGAATACATTTTTCCATAGTTCAGTTTGAAATGACAGTTTGAAATAGTTGTGTATTAAAGCTCTGACTCAAAATTCTTCTGCAACTGAAAACATCTCAACATCTACAATCGTGATGCAAGAAAACAGTAGCGGAGGGAAAATCAAAAGGAGAGCTGAAGAGGAAGGTTGGAGAATAAGTAACAGAATTAAAGGTGCTAGAGGAGACAGACATGACTGAAGGACAATAGTTGTTGGGATGAAAATTGAGGACAAGTCGGACCTTTTCTTTAATCTAGAAGGAGGGCCTAAAATGAATTAAAATTTATATTTAGACCTACAGCACCATAACTGAACCCTCTATTCCCATAAGCCCATGCCGCTCAAATGCTGCCAACTGACCTGCAACCCTGTACATTATTTTTGAAGGGCGCGAGAAAACAGGCACAGGAAGAACATGCAAAGTCCTTGCAGAAAGCGATGGATTCTAACCCCTGTCACTGGCGCTGTAACAGCATTGCACTACCCGCTCCGTTAATCGTGTCACCCATGAAATAGTTGTGTGATAGATTTGTGGAGTACTTCTGTTCAATCTGCATTTGTGACTTTGAGTCATCTCTTATTTTAATTCTCCGTCCCTATCCCTCGATGGCCTCTCTGTCCTTGGCCCCCTGCTCTATCCCAATGAACCTTGATGTGAGCTCAAGGGAAAGCATTTATCATCTGAGCGTATTACAGCCTTCAGAGACTTGGGTCTGAACAATTTCATATGACAATTCTGTGACTGCCTCTTCTCACTGGCTGGACCCACTTTCGTTTCCTTTATCTGAATAGTTTGGAGAAAGTATGGTCATTGATCTGCTTTCTGGCCCAATACCAAAACTGTTGCTTTCATTTTTTGCTCTTCAGCCTTTTAAAGGACTATAGTCGATCCTATTGCAGTAAGTGGTATTTTAGTGAAATCCCTGCAGGATTTACAAGCATTCATCTTTGCTTTTCTTGATGATCAGTGCCACAGTTTGTTTGAAAATATCTCTGTGAAATGTGTTCCTTGGATATACTCTATTGCTGTGCCCTTCTGCTGCAGTGTGAATAACCTTTATAAAAAAACATAATATGCATTTAGTCCAACCAATTCTGTTTCCCCAAACAAGATCTTCCTTACAAAGTACTAACAATGCGCAAGCAGCATTAGATTTTAGATCAAAATGATTTCCGTATAATTTTTTTACAAGAAATGCTGGGGTCAACAATCAAAATGGTGTCACTTTCTCTTCTCAAGACCATCTGCACCCTTCCAATACCACTCACAGAATCTCATAAGGGTTGAAGAGGAGGCTAACATTCACAGATGACTAAGGCTGAGCCAAATGTGACTGATCCTAATCGCAGAGGCATCCAAATCTTGTAATTTGGGAAATAACTGATCTCCATCTGCAGCATTTCACTGAGGACCTGAATCCACTTCTGCAAAACCAACCCCAGAATTTCAGTCCTGCACACATCCCATGTATATTATATCTGACACAGTTGGATACTTACCATCACTTTGCATACTTTACATCACTGAAGAGGAATACAGCAGAGAAAATTTAGTATTCTATAGGAACAAAGGAGCAACTGTTATGAGCCCAGAGAACCTCAAAACCCAGCAGCAATAGATATTCACCAAGACAAATGGTTACTTAAATAAAAGTTGCTTTTAATTATCTTTAAACATGAAAAAAGATCACACTTTAATTTATCACTATTAACCTAACTAACCTAACAACCCCCTTCTAATTCTAAGCACACATGCATGTATTGTGTGTGTAAGTTCAGAAAAGTTCTTTTATTCACAGTCCAATCTCACTTCTCAATCCTCCAAGTTCACTGGTTGCAGGCAATTCTTATACAGTGAACAGAATTTAACATTTATAAAGTTCACCGGGCTTCGGTGCTTGAAAAGTAAATGGTTACCACTCAGGAAGGATCTTGTTGGTTTTCAGAGAGAGATTTGTTGTTCCTGGACACAAACTGATCCCTTTTAATCAGCCTTGTCAGTGCCTTGCAGAAGAAACCTGTCCCATCAGGGTTTTCCAGATGATAACCTCGTTCTTTCATGTCACCACAGTTCCTTTATATTTCCCTTATTTCAAGTGAAACATTAGGCAGCCAGTCCACTCCTCTTGCATGAATCACAAGGGCGTTGACCAGGCTGAACTAAGCACTCACAACTCATCTTCCAAATGGGGTTTTCCACAAGCTTGTCAGCTTGTCCTGTTCCAGTCCCAGCTGTTGCTGCTGACTGTCGCCCTGCAAAACTGATCTCTCTCTCTCTCTCTCTCTCTCAGAGAAAAGCCTGCTTTATGCTTTTTGTTTGCAAAAACCACACGGCCCTCTTAGAACAGCAAGTTCCACTCCAGACAGCCTGTGGCTCCGACGAGTTCTTTCAGCTGTGGCCTTTTTGTAAACAATAATCCATTAGTGAAGTCTCTTGGGCACTTTTCAAAGTGTTTGCAAAGGCTCTTGGTGCCATCCTGTCTAGCATTAGCAGAGCTCCAGTATTTCAAATAAGATCTGTTTTGAAATGTTTGTATGTGACTTTCACTAAAAAAACCTTCCCCAATTTATCTCCCAAAATCATATCTATACAATACAAACACATCATAATCTGTCACACAATGATGGTAGCATAGCAAAAGAGCTACCACAGTTAGTAGAGCAGTTAGCACAATGTTGTTACATAGCACCAGCAATCAGGACTGGGCTTTTAATCATGTGCTGTCTGTAAGGAGTTTGCATGTTCTCCACATGCCTGTGTGGGTTTCCTCCAGGGGCTCTGGTTTAGTTTCACTGTTGATGAGGTGTCATTGGGTGGCATGGGCTCGTGGGCCGAAATGGCCTTTTACTGTGATGAATGTTTATTTTTTAAAAATTAAATAAAGAGTAGGTCTCCTTTAAGGATCAATATGATCATTCATGTATGGACACATGTAAGATGGGAGAAGTCTTTTCATTTTTTAAAAACTTATTTAAAACTTAGAGAAGCAACACAGTAACAGGTCCTTCTGGCCCATGACCCTACACCACCCAACTACACCCATGAGACCAATTAACCAACTAACCCATATGTCTTTGGATCATAGGAGAAAACCAGGGCACTTGGAGAAACCTCATGGGGAGAACATACAAACTCCTTATAGACAGAACCAGATTTGAACACAGTTCACTGGCACTGTAATGGCATTGAGCTAACCACTACGCTAATTGTACCAACTTAAAGTGTCTTGCGAACACTTCTCATCTGTATTTACAGCGATGAAGAATAATATAAACTGATGAATTCAGGGAAGAGAACAACGCCATCCTGAAACATATTAACATTATGAAAGAAGGTTGATGGCAATTTCAAAACACTAAAAGGTGGATACATTTCTAGGCCCTGAGACAAAATGGAATAAATATTGTTTATCTTTGGATGTTGTTGGAAGTAAGGGAAGAAACTGTTGAAGCGCTGGGTCCCAGGCAGTGATTTTGATATCTTCTTTCATTGTGGTTGAGGGACTGGAAGACTGGATGATGGATGACGTTGGCAAACTGCAAGGACAAGCCAGGAACCAGAAGTTACATTATCACAGTGAAACACGAAAGTCCTTGAAGATGAGCTCAGGCTCAAAACATCAGTAATATATCCTTACCCTCTATGGACTCTGCGAGACCTGCTGAGTTCTTCCAGCATTTCTGTGGTTTTGTACATCATGATCAAACATCGCTGTCCCGACCAATTTATCTGAAGTGCCGCTGTAGCTGGTTGGTTGTATTGTAGACAGGCAACATGCCTGATGAGGATCCCAGAAATAATCATTTGACATTGACTTGCGAGGACGTGCTGGCCAAACAGCATAACCGTTGCAAAACTGTTAAGCAATTTTACCTGCAGTTTAATTCACAAAAGCTTTTGCTTATTTAGAAGTGAGAATTGCTGACAAGGCCAGCATTTGTAAACCATTCAAAGTCATCAATGGGGAGGGGGCGACGAATGGAATTTTGTGTCCTAGTGGCAATTATGGACTTGCATCTATTTTCATTTCAGGATGCTGTGTCACTTGAAGGAGAATGTATAATTGAAAATCAATCTATCCTCTCATTTAACTTCCATTCTGCACTTTTTATTAGAGTGTACTCTGATTAAGATAGACGTAGTATGGGCTGCACGGTTAGTGCAATGGTTAGCGCTACGCTGTTACAGCGCCAGCAGCTCAGGTTTGAATCTGCTGCTGTCTGTAAGAAGTTTGTCCTTTCACCTCATGTCTGCGTGGGTTCCCTATGAGTAATCCGATTTCCTTCCACCTTTCGAAGCGTACAGGGGTTGCAGGCTAATTGGGGTATTTTGGCAGTGCGGGCTTGTGGGTCAGAAGGGTCTGATACCGTGCTGTACGTCCAAATTTAATCTCCTTTTAAAGTTAAAAATGTATTTTGTCACACATATTCAGAAATGACAACAGGTTCTGTTGTATTCAGGGATTGTTAATATACATGTTCTGAATGAAAAGTCCATTGAAGAAATTCCTGTATTTGTTTTATTTGGCGACAAACGTTACTGATCTGTGAGTGCTCGTAGAGTGTAATGGTGGCTCTGGTGACTTTTCCTTGAGTTGCCACAATCTTTGGGATGAAGATGTCCATCCACAAGGGAAAGTCAAGGAAGGCCGAGACTTGGATCTACCAACCAGAAACATCAGTATGTGTCCAAACCATAACATGTGCGATCTTCAAGAATGATATGAAGTCAAATACTTGAATATTGTTACTTCTACCCAAGCACTTCCCAACAATAAAATAACAACAGAACACGTTGGAAATGCTCAGCCACATTCATGGGATGACAAACTGAGCCAAAGTTTAAGCTCTTCCAGAAGGTGAGAAACTGGTGAGCTTCTCGTCAGGTCCACAGTGCTAATAATGCAGCAATTAGTTGTGAACTGGGACCCAGCGCTTCTCCAGTTTCTTCCCTTACTTCCAACAACATCCAAAGATAAATAATATTTAGTTGTAAAAGAATGAGAAGACTACTGAAAGACCTAGAATAGGAGTTGGCCATATGACCCATCCTGTCTCTTTGCCATATGGTAATCATGGTTGATAGTTTACCTCATTCCCTTTCATTAATCCATGCCCCTTGATTCCCTTAATAACCAAAAATCTGTACACTCAGCAACTCCAGATTCACTGCCCTTGGGTGAAAGAATCCCCTTTCAACTCCTTATTTTGGAGTTCCTTACTTTGTGACCCCAATAACAGGAAATATAAAAATTCTATATCTTGTACTCTGTCCCTCCCCATAAGGATTTTGTACATTTCAGATAGATTCATCTCTCTTCATATGTCAAATCCATTATCGTCACAGGTACCAGTCTGATGAACCTTTGACTCAATCTCTCTGTTCAGGAATATACTTGCTTTCTCCATACAGTCTCGCCATTTCTCTCTTACTGGATCAATAAGCCTGTCCTCAAATCCTATTTCAATAAAGATAAGCATTCCTTCTTCAAGCTTGCAAAACCTGCTTGTTCATTTTCAGTGATATGTGCACACTTCATGCCTCTCAAACCATCACGATTTAAAACTACTCCAGTTTTCCATTTAATCTCCTTTTATATTTGTATTTCCAGGGAGAATGACTAATATTTAACCATATGCCACATCCTTACTCATTTAAAATCCACCTAAAACTTCTCTGCGCCATCATACCGGTTAGCATAGCAGTTAGAGCAGTGCAGTTACAGCGCCAGTGACCGGGGTTTGAACCCCACACTGTCTGTAAGAAGTTTGCATGTTCCCTCTATGTCTGTGAGTTTTCTCAGGGGGTTCCGGTTTCCTCCCACTGTTCAAAACGTACAAGGGGTTGTAGGTCAATTTGGGGTAATTAGGTGGCAGTCTTGTGCACTGGAAGAGCCCGTAACCATGCTGTATGCAAAAAAAAATTAAAATCAAGTGCCCGCTGCATTACCTAAGCCGGTTACCATTGGGGTGGTTAAAGAATATACTGTATACTGAGTTGAATGCATTTCTAATGGAGGATTTTGTAACATCCTTGTGGTTACAGTACATTTTATCAGTCACAGAGTACTGTTTATGAATCTCCAATGGAGAGTCCAACTGGAATTCCTTCAGAACCATAGATATGATGTTTACTGTCTCTATTGACAGTGAGCAATATAGTCTCACATATTAACTAATAAACCTGACAAATGAAGAGTCTATAACCCATTTGGGAGAAACCTTCCCTGTGTATAACTGAGACATTAGATAGGGGTTATTTAAGACTTTGCTGAAGGCTGTAAAATGAAGAATTGATTTTTGAACAAATGAGTGTTCTTCCTTCCAAAGCAATCTGTAAACAGAATTAATATTCCAAAGGAGGAAGTACCTTGAGGAACTTTAAAGGTTCTTTCATCATTTCACGAGGTTCCATTGCTAATTTTATTTTCTGACAATCCTATTTGATCTATCTATCTATCTATCTATACATATATATATATATATATATATATATATATATATAACCTACACTACTAAATTGGTACACAGCCAAGGTACAGAATTCAGGAGCTTGAAAAGTGGCATTTCCCAGACAGTAGCACTATAATTATTTTTGTCAGATAATGAGAAAAAAACCAGAAGGAGACGTAAGTAGAGTACAAATAGAAGCTAGGACTGGTTGGGCCAAATTGTCTGTGTCTGCACTGTATGCGCTTAACTAACTTAAGCACATCAAACAATATGATGCTAAGGCAGCCAGATGTCGTTGAGATATGGGTCAGCCAAAACCTAAGTGAATGGATGAACATCAAAGAACATAGAACAATACAGCACAGGATCAGACACTTTGGCCACCACGTCTCTGTCAAACAAGAGGCCAATCCAAGTAATCCCATCTGCCCGCACTTGGTCTGTATCCTGCTTATTCAATTGTCTTAATGAGCCTTAAACATTGCTCTCGTATCTGCTTCCAACACCTTCTCTAGCAGTGCATTCTGGGCACCTACCTCTCCCTGCGTAAGCAGGGAGCGCAGTTAGTGTATGGGTTAGCAGAGCAGTGAGCAAAACACCATTAAGGCGCCAGTGACAAGGATGCAAATCCAGTGTTGTATGTAAGAAGTTAGTCCAGTCTCCTCATGCCTGTGGGGATTTCCTCCAGGTGCCCTGGTTTCCTCCCATCCTTCAAAAACACAAGGTTAATTGGTGTATTTGAGAAGTGTGTGCTCATAGGTTGAATGGCTTGTTATGGTCCTACATATCTAAATTTAAAAATTAACATTTTAAATTTAAATTTAAAAATAATTGCTTCACAAATCTCTTTTCAACTTTTCCCTTCCCTTAAACCCATGTCCTTTATATTTGACCTTTTCCCCCTGGTCACCTGACTACTCCTCTCTTGATTTATATACTTCCATTAGTCTGCCCTTCAGCCTCCAACACGCCAAAGAAAACGTATGTTTTAGAATTTAGACATACAGCACGGTAACAGGCCATTTTGGCCCACGAGCCCGTGTCGCCCCATTACACCCTATAATCCCGGTATGTTTTGAACAGCAGCAGGAAACCGGAGCACCTGGGGAAAACCCACACAGTCACAAGGAGAAAGAATGAACTCTGAACTCCTTACTGACAGTGCGGGATACAAATCTGGGTCGCTGGCGCTCTAACAGTGTTGTGCTACACTAATCGTGCAGCTGCGTTTATTCAACCTCTCCTGAGATAAAATGTCCTCCAATTCAGGCAACACTCATCGAAGTGAAAAATAATGCAAATGCTGAGAATCTGAAATAAAACACCAAAATGCTGGAAGGATTCAACAAATCAGACAAGATCTATACAAAAGAAATAGATTCAAAATTCCAGGTTCAACTGGAAGATAATGCTCCAAGCAATTTTTCATTTCACCGGTGAGTCAATCTTGTCATTTTCACTTGTAAGTGGTATGTCGGCAGAGTTGAGACGAAAAATTGAAAAAGTCAACAAAAATAGGCCACAAGAGTGAAAAAAAGCTTGCTCGTAATCTAACCAGACGTTGCATTGAGGGTACCAGCAGTTTGCAACTTGACTTGACATGACCAGAGCATCAAGCTCCGAGACTCTGTTATTTACGAAACAAATTTAATTTATTTATTTGTATATACTTGTATATATTTACTTGTCCTGCTTATGAATTGTTTGTCAGTACATGTTTTGCACTGAGGACTGGAGAACGCTGTTTCATCAGGTTGTACTTCTACAATCAGATGATAATAAACGTGACTTGAAGTTTGAAAAGCCTGAGGGCATGTGATGCAGGTTCAATAAGAGAATTCCCCCACGGTATCGTTCAAGAGGATGGATTTTGATGGAGATGCTCAAAATCTTTAGAGGGAAAGTGGAAATGAAAAGAGAAATAAAAAGCAACATAACCATGACCTACTTATTTACCATCCCACTCAGTTCTCTGCATCTCTCTTTCCTACTTATCCCGTTGGGGCACACATTCCTTATCTCATCAGAGAATGCTATTTTGTTGGGTTGAACTTGTACAATCAGATGACTTGACTTGATTACCCACATCCTTCTGTAATTCCCAAAAGTACCGAAGGAGAGTCAATGATCCATCATCTGGGTAGAGGGTGCCCAAGGCCATCCAATTTATGGGTGGCTTTTGTTTGGCAGTGCCTGAGGCCATGAACAGATATGTCCGGAGTAGGATGCAGAATTAAAATGGTTTCCCACTGCGAGATCACTGCCATTGATGCAGACAGAGCGAAGATGCTCAATGAAGTGATCTCCCCATCTGCATCCAGTCTCTCCAATGTAGAAGAGCCACATTGGGAGCACTAGATGCAGTGGATGATTCCAGCAGATTCACAAGTGAAATGTTGCTTCACTTGGAAGGACTGTTTGAAGCCCTGAATGGGGCTGAAGGAGGAGATGTGGGTGTACATGTGGCACTTCCTGCTATCACAGGGAACATAATATTTTGCTTAGGGGTTTACATCACATGTGACCTCCTCATAAGCGAGTTTAACTACTCTAATCTGCAATACCACACAAATGAGATGAAGAACCAATCTTTGTCGAAATAACTCTGGACAGAAATTTTCTTCCGATTAGTGAAATAATCCACAGCGTGTCAATGCAGCTTTGAAACATCAATGCACTTCCAAGAAATGATTTATCAAAATGAAACCCAGTCATTTTTAACATACCAAACAGAGATTGGTAGGCTGATGTATTTGCACATTTTGGGCTCATCGCCAAAACCCGAAGCCAAGCCTCATTAAAAAGCCGATATTCAGCTCCAATTGATCTTCCCTCTTAGTAGAGAAAAAAGGAATTCAGTTAGAAGTAAGAAAAATAGGTTTTTATTTGTGAGTTGGGAAAAATTATACTTCTGTGGAGTCGGTTTACATAGATCGACATAACATCAAGGGCTGAAAGGCATGAACTGTGCTGTAATGTTCTATATTCTCTGATCAATGTTCCAAGTCAAAATCTTCCAGTATTTTCCAAAGGCCCTCTTTTTTGGCCATATGTATAATTAAGCAAAAAATTTTATTCGCACTTAAGTTTGACAACCTGGAAAAATTATAATTTTTATTCAAATGATTTCAATTCACAAAGAATTTTCAGTGATAATTTCCAATGAAGAAGCCTTTCATTAGATACTCTTGCCATTCCGATGGCTTGATTGCTTTAATTACATTAACTGTTACACAGTGACTCCTGTGTAGCCCCTCCACCAAGATCTTTAAGAAAATAACCATGTGGACATAAGCCTGGTCATGAAGAATGTTTAATTTTAATCGTAAAGCACAGTAGAAGGTTACTCAGGCCCATAAAACCCATGCTACCCAATTAGGTGCAATTGACCTACCAATGTACTGGGGCGTGGGAGGAAACCAGAATACCTGGGGGAAACCCTAGGTATAAACCAAATATGTGACAAACCGCCATATGACTAATTATTATCTGACTAACTGTTCAAACTCAGCGCGTTGGGCTCTTCAACTGCCACAGTGGGTAACTTCAGTTCTCCTGATTGGCAGAGAGGGATTGACAACAGTGGGCATGCTCTCCACGAGCCCACCAGCCTCAGCATGGGGGTCTCATGCTCCTGACAACTGCCAATTCTCCCAGCGTGTGGCTCTCATGCTCCAAGCAGCTAATCGCTTTCTCAGCCTGCTGCTTCAGCGCTTCCCACAGCACACGCTCTTCTCTCTCCTGCTGCATATTCAGTCCTGTCCCTGATCCGAAATAAGCTGTCCAGCATCCATAACAACCTATAGAAGGCAGAAAGGGAGGAGAGAGGAAGATATATCTGATTTAGGTGATGGAAATTGTAGAGGATAATGGGATAAATAGTCTTCATTTTCACATACAAATACCCCATGGCAATAGGAAAACAACACATCCCAGAAAATATCAAAGATCATGTAGGATAAAATTGAAATGAAACTCACTGAAGCGGTTCTCACAGTTTGGTATAAAGGAAATCCTTTGTCCTTTACTGGATTTTGTAGACTACAGAATTAGGTGTAATTGTTTGGCATCGACTCGTGGGTGAAAGGACCTGTTTCTGTCTAAATTTTAAAAAAAGAATAAATTAAAAAATTTTTTTTAAAAACCTCGGGATGTTTTATGAGTTTAAAGATGCTATTTACTGCAAGCTTCCTCTAATGCTTGTACATGGCTTCTGTGAACAATGTTTCTTTGCAAGTGGGTTGTGGTGCAGATGACGTGCTCTTGTATTTTGTTTCTTATCTGTTTTTTTTTAAATTTCAGGTTACTTTGGGTTTTTTCTTAAGTTCTTTAAAGGGTTTTTGATTTGACTGATAATTGGATTTTTATGTTTGTTTGATCTGTATAAACTTTGTGATATTAAGGTATGGGGGAGAGAGGTAGGGGAAAAACAGACTGTTATATAACAGAGATTAATGTTTCTTTGCAGTTTGCCATTTATTCATGGATCAATGTAGTTGATGTTGTCAGCATCTTTTCCACTGATCCATTTGTTAATTGAAAATTGGAGAAAGTGAATGTTATGCCCACGCTATTGCTCTGTGCATAAATTTCACTAAGTTCAAAAGTTTCATTTGGATGATACCCTGGTAAAATTATTAGAGCTGCTTTCTCTCCAGTTCCAGAAACACAGCTTCAACGCTCTGTGTGGAGTTTGCATGTTCTCCTTGTGAATGTGTATAAGTCCTCTAGGTGCTCTAGTTTCCTCCCACATTTCAAAAATTGGCAAGGTTAGTGTAGAGGACAGCAGGTTTAATGGAATGGTTAGCACAACTCAATTACGGCACCAGTGACCAAGATTCAAATCCGCCACTGTAAGGAGTTTGTACATTCTACCCCCGTGTCCTTATAGGTTTCACCCCGGTTCCAAAGACATAAGGGGTTAGAAAGTTAATTGGTCATAGGAACATAGGAACATAGGAAGTAGGAACAGGAGTAGGCCAAAAATGGCCCATTGAGCCTGCTCCGCCATTCAATATGATCATGGCTGATCTAATTTATGACCTAACTCCACCTACCTGCCTTCTCCCCATATCCCCTAATTCCTCTATCATGTAAAAATTTATCTAACCGAATTTTAAATATGTTTAATGAGGCAGCCTCAACCACTTGCCTGGTTAGAGAATTCAAACATTCACTACTTTCTGGGAAAAACTATTTTTCCTCATCTCTGTCCTAAATCTACTCCCCCGAATCTTGAGACTGTGTCCTCTGGTTTTAGTTTCCCCGGCCAGCTCAAAAAACCTTCCTACATCTATCCTATCCATACCCTTCATAATCCTATATGTTTCTATAAGATCTCCTCTCATTCTTCTGAACTCGAGCGAATGCAATTCTAGATGATTTAATCTTTCATCATAAGTCAACCCCTTCATCCCAGGGATCAACCTAGTAAACCTCCTCTGGACCATCTCCAAAGCCAGTATATCCTTCCTCACATATGGAGACCAGAGCTGGACACAGTACTCCAGGTGCGATCTCACCAGTACCTTATACAGTTGCAACATTACCTCCCTACTCCTGAATTCAATTCCTCCAGCGATGAAGGCCAACATTCCATTTGCCTTCTTAATAACCTGCTGCACCTGCAACCTAACTTTTTGCGATTCATGCACAAGCACTCCCAAGTCCCTCTGCACAACAACGTGCTGTAGTTTTTCACCCTTTAAATAATATTCAGCTCTTTATTTTTCTTGCCAAAGTGGATAACCTCACACTTACTAACATTGTACTCCATCTGCCAGACCTTTGCCCACTCATCCAGCTTAACTATATCCCTCTGCAGACTCTCCACATCCTCATTACAATTTGCTCTTCCACTCAATTTGGTGTCATCCGCAAACTTGGCTACACCACATTTTGTCCCCTCCTCCAAGTCATCAATGTAAATGATGAACAGTTGTGGGCCTCGCACTGACCCCTGCGACACCCCACTTACCACTCTCTGCCAACCTGAAAAACTCCCATTTATCCCAACTCTCTGCCTCCTGTCAGACAACCAATTTTCAATCCAGGCCAAAATACTTCCCCGGACTCCACTTTCCTGTAACTTACTGAGAAGTCTCTTGTGTGGCACCTTATCAAAGGCTTTCTTGAAATCCAAATATACAACATCAACCTGTTCTCCTCTATCACCGCACCCATTATATCCTCAAAGAATCCTAACAAGTTTGTCAAACAAGATCTTCCCTTTCTAAAACCATGCTGCGTCTGCCTGATTGAACCTTTACGTTCCAAAAGTTTCACTACTTCATCTTTAATGACGGCTTCAAGCATTTTTCCAACTACAGACATCAAGCTAATTGTCCGATAATTTCCAGTCTTCTGCCTACATCCCTTCTTAAAAAGTGGCGTGACATTTGCTGTCTTCCAGTCTGCCGAGACCTGCCCAGAATCCAAGGAATTTTGGTATATGACCACCAATGCATCAACTATAATTTCTGCCATTTCCTTCAGAACCCTTGGATGCATATCATCAGGACCACGTGGGATCTTACTGTGCTGAACCTCTAATTATTTTTAAATTAGAGTTTGGTGCATTAATGTGTTGCCCAAGTGTTTACATCAGTAATAAAACCTGAAGGGAATATGGGGAAAATAAAATGGGACTAATGGATGATTGATGATCATTATGTATTCAGTCAAACAAGGCCTTGT
This sequence comes from Narcine bancroftii, assembly GCF_036971445.1. Lineage (NCBI taxonomy): Eukaryota > Metazoa > Chordata > Chondrichthyes > Torpediniformes > Narcinidae > Narcine > Narcine bancroftii. The sequence goes on from NC_091471.1 coordinate 23,561,139, forward strand.
TTTACGCTCCTTGACTCTGTAACTCTATCTATGATAACCTATTGGAGCAGGTCTCATTCTGACCCCAAGCTCATTGGCCACCTCAAGTGAACTATCATGTTCTGTCCAACGTGGTCTTCCAATGAGATTCTGGGTTCCAGGTGAGTGGAGAGTCCAGTGCAGATTTTTACTTCAACAGCAAGCACATAAAAGCTGGAAGGATACAAGCCAGGCATCATCCATGGAGACAAATGGACAGTCAATGTTTCAGGCTACGATTGTCTCAGCCTACAATCTCTCAAAATGTCTCAGCAGCCAAGAAGACTTCACCTCAAGGTTCATCAGCTGGCAAGGCTGCCACAGAAATTCAATGCATGTATTCCTATATTCTTTTTTTTTACACTTTTTATTGAATAAAACTACTAAAAAATTCACACTCATTTATAATTTTTAAAATAGAAACACAAAATACTGGGTAAAACAAACAGCAGAGGACCAAGCAAATGAGAGAAAAATCGAGTTAAAATGTAAAGTTAAAGACCTTCCTCAGAACTGGTTCGGCTCAATATGACTTAATAAAATGAAAAAGATCTCCAGATTTCTATCTGCAGCCCTTTGTCCTTCATCATTTAGATTAGATCACTAACAGGGGCTGAGTGGACAGATTTCCCGTACATCTCTCCTGGGGATGTCTGGCCTCGAATGAGAAACCATTCATTCACCACAGGCATTCCAGAGCTGACACATAACTTGGGAACTCAAGTTGTCATCCATTTATGCACTTCAAAGCTGATAGATCTGGGCCAGAAAGTACCTGAATGCATTCACTGAAAGGTAATGGATCTTTCAAAGGGAAATGAGATAAATAGTTAAAGAATAAAATTAAATGGTGTGTCTCTGGGAAGTGAGCAGGAGCTTCTTCAAAGAGCTTCCTAACAAATCACCTTCTCCTGTGATGTAAGATCCCAGTTGCAATGCCAAAAGACGGTTAATAATGATTTGACTGAATACTGTAAGATAATGTAGATTTATCATTTGATTGCAGAATGAATTGAAAAACAAATATTATTTTAATATTCTTTCATGTCTATTGTAAAATACTGACAATTCAGTTGGAAGTGTGATGGTCAAGTATTTAGAATATTGCTGCAGTAATCATGGTAACAGGTTCACTTGTGTGCAATCTGATGAATAGAAAAGCGTGATCTAGTTTCAATCCATAATGCCAAGTACAATGGGTGACACAGCCCATTATACTCCACATCTTGAGCTGGAAGCTTCAAGAAACTATTTGAATGCAAATGACTGGGCTCATTATCACTGAGTATATCTTGCTGGTTTGCTGTGGGGTTATTAGCTCACTGACAAAAGACAAAGGAGGAAAAACCCAACACCCAACCCCAACCAAATAATTTTCTCTTGCAACCGCTGCAACCGTGTCTGCCTGTTCTGCATCGGACTTGTCAGCCACAAACGAGCCTTCAGCTGACGTGGACATTACCCCTCCATAAACCCTCGTCCGCGAAGCCAAGCCAAAGAAAGATTAGCTAATTAATGTATTCAGATGACAGCAACATGCTGTCCCTTCCCTGTATGCCTCACCACCGCTGAATGCCCCCCCCCCAAAAAAAAGACATTCATGACTGAGAAGACATTACAGGGAAATAAGACGGAGGATGGAATTAATGAGAGTGTTTTGGGAGTTTTCGTAGGTCAAGTGGGCTGAGTGCCCTTCTTCTGTGCTGCGAGAAGGTAAGACAATTAAAAATATGGATCAGTTATTGCCCTAAAGATTGTTTAGGCAAGTTGTTGAAACAATCTCCCCATAGAAACACAGGAATAGCCTTTTAATGAAATGTCAGGAGCTGGAAATCGGGAAGAAAAACAGGAATGCTCGAAATATTCTGCAGGTTGAGCAGCAGGTGTGGAAAGAGAGTTAACAAGATATATTTTTATACATCATACATGATCACAGGATACATCCCCACAGGAACATTTGTCAGAGTGTTATCGTAGCATCACCTGTTGGATGGGTGGAGATATTAGGCACCATCTGAAACCTCTCAATTGGGATCCTATGTGGGTGTTGAGGGTTATCCTACGGAGAGGGCCGGTTGGTTTGCTGTGTGAAATATTATAAGGTAGGGTGTCTGCGGTACACTGTGTGACCTTGCTGATCAAAGGCACCAACTGACGTCATCAGAAGAAGAACAGGGGGACCCAGAGCCTGAGGGCCCAAGGCCGAACTTGGAGCAGTAGGAAGAGGAGAAGAGGAATCCCATTCAGCCAATGCTCTCCTCTTCTTAGCTGGGTGGCTGCTGATGTGACCTTCTTGCTCTTGTTCTTCTGGCATCAAATTCTGTCTTCCATTGGTGACAATGCAGCAGCAGTGATGAAATCCCAATTGCTGTCAGCTATCTTATTGAAACATACCCCTGCACTGAAACTAGCTACAAAATCATAAGGAATAGGAGCAGAAGTCAGCCATCCGGCCCATCGAGCCTGCTCTGCTGTCCAATAAGATCATAGATGATCTGATCATTGACTCAACTCCACGTACCTGCCTTTTCCCCAGATCCCTTAATTCCATTTTTATGTAAAAATCTATCTAACTCAACTTTAAATATGTTTAATGAAGTAGCCTCAACCTTTTCCCTGGGCAGAGAATTCCACAGATTCATTAATAGTTTTTCCTCATCTCCATCTTAAATCTACTCCCCTGAATCTTGACACTGTGTCCCCTAGTTCTGGCCTCACCAACCAGTAAAAAAAAATTTTCCTGCCTCTATCTAATCTATCCCTTTCATAATTTTAAATGTTTCTGTAAGATCTCTTTTCATTCTTCTGAATTTGAGTGAGTATAATCCCAGGTGATTTAGTTTCTCTTTGTAGGTCAACCCCTCATCTCCAGCAAGTCTTGTGTGTAATAAAGCCTATCGTTTCCCTCAGTCTTTGTCTCTGTGATTATTGGGGCAACTGGTAGTGCCCAACACTCATCACTATCTCTTTTGTAAACAATTATTTTATCAAGGCCTTCACCTCCCTTCGCAACCCTAACACCACTCTTTGGCATGCTGGACATGTCTTCCACCGTGAAGGCTGACACAAAACATTTCTTCAATGCATCAGCCATTTCCTCATTACTCAATATCAATCTCCCTCTCTCATCTTCCAAGGGACCTATGATAACTCTAGTCACCCTCTTCTGTTTTATATATTTATACATTTTTTTGCTATCTGTTTTTATATTTTGTGCTAATTTACCTTCCAATCCTTCTTCCCTTTCCTTATTTCCCATTTCGTAGTCCTTTGAGCCTTTTAAAGTTTTCCCAATCCTTCAGTTTCCCACTGCTCTTGGCTACCTTGTACACATGAGCTTTTAATTTTATGCTTTCCTTTATTTCCTTCATTAACCAAGGCTGGCTCTTTCCTCTCTTACTGCCCTTATTTTTAACGGGAATATATTTTTCTTGAGCTCTGTGAAAAATCTTTTTGGAAGTCTTCCACTGTTCCTTAACTGTTCTGCCAACTAGCCTGTGCTCCCAGTCCACGCTGGCCAATTCATCCCTCATCCTGTTGTAATCTCCCCTGTTCAAGCATAAATAACTAGTTTTAAATCAAATAATTGCACCCTCCGTATGAGAAATTCAATCATACTTTGATCGCTCTTTACAAGAGGGTCCCTAACTACCAGATTGTTAATTTTACCTCTCATTACACAATAGTAGATCTAAAATAGCATTCTTCCTTGCTGGTTCCTTAACATGCTGCTCAAGAAAGCTGTTATGGATGCATTCTATGAAGTCATCTTCTAAGGTACCTCGACCAACTTGATTTTCCCAATCTACGTGGAAGTTAAAGTCCCCATGACAACTGCCGTTCCGTTCTTACATGCCTCAGTTATCTTTAGGTTAATTGCCAGTGTCACTGTGCTATTGTTATTTGGTGGGCGATAGACAATTCCCACCAGTGATTTTTTGCCCTTTACTATTCTTAATCTCTACCCAGATGGACTCAACATTCTGCTCCTTAGATCTTATATCGTCTCTCACTATTGCCCTGATCTCATCCTTGATTAAGAGCGCCACCCCATCATCTTTAACTTACTGTCTATCTTTTTATACTATCTGATACCCTTGAAAATTTAATTCCCAATCATGCCCACCTTGCCACCATGTTTCCGTGATGGCCACTAAATCATATGCCTGGGTACTGATTTGCGCCTCAAGTTCACTAACCTTGTTTCTAATACTACGGGCATTCAGATAAAGTGCCCCTTATGCTCATTGTCCTTTTAGAATCTAATCCTTTGCTTTTTTTTTCTGCCCTCTATTTTTATTTTTTTCTTTCCTAAATCTAGCTTTGGTCTCTGTACCACCTTCCTCATTCTCTTTTTGTAGGTTCCCATCTTCCTGCCCCATTAGTTTAAACCTTCCCCAACAGTGCTAGCAAACAATCTCCTCGGACATTGATCCCGGCCCTGCCCAGCTGTAGACTGTCCGGCCCCATCTGTTCCAGAACCAGTTCCAATGCCCCAAGAATCTGAAACCATCCCTTCTGCACCACTGTTCAAGCCGTATATTGATTCTAACTCTCCTGCTATTTCTACTCTGGCTAGCTTGTATAATCCTGAGGTCCTACTCCTTAATTTGTCTCCTAGCTCCTTAAATTCAGCTTGTTGGACCTCATCCTGCTTTTTTTCTTACATCATTGGTACCAATATGGACCATGACAACTGGCTGTTCACCCTCCCCTTTCAGAATGTCCTGCAGCCACTCTGAGACATCCCTGACCCTTACACCCAAGAGGCAACACACCATCTGGGAGTCCCTTTTGCAGCCACAGAAGCCCTTGTCTGTACCTCTTACTATAGAATCCCCTGTAAGTATTGCTCTTCCACTCTTTTTCTCTCCCAGTTGCACAGCAAAGCCACTCATGGTGCCATGATCCTGGCTGCTGCTGCCTTCCCCTGATGGGCCATCCCTCCCCCAACAATATCCAAAGCTGTTCTGGAGGGAGAGGATCGCTAGAGACTCCTGCACTACCTTCCTGTTACTGCTCTTGCTCTTGGTCACCCAGTCCCCATCTTTCTCCACTCTCTTAAGCTGCACTGTGTACAATCTTGTCTTCACGAGAATGGACTCTAGGTGACTTTTCTGATGGAGTGGTGAGCAAAGTAATCAGCAAACCTGGCAGAAATCGACTGGTTTTGCTTAGAAGGATGATGTGGTGAGAAATTTAGTGAATCTATGTGTTTGTGGCCTCCAAGGAGGGAGTTGTCCAAGTGCAAAGAGCCTGCAAAAGGTCTGTCCCTGGAGTGTTACGATTTCTGAGTGATGAGAAAACCAGACTCTCTGAACACTATGTTCACTGAAGAAATGAAGGTGAGACTTTGGAGTAGTTTATTGACTGATGAGCGTCTTTGTCTCCTGCCCTAATATCCGTGGTCCACCCTGAGCGGTGAACTATGTCCAGAATGATGCATCTATGATGGAATGCTGCCAGGAACAAATGATGCAAGGAACAAATATTTCACCGATTAAATGTGAGGAAAGGGTTTCTCATATTCCTCATCTCTGCTTTAAATGGATAACCTTATGCAAGGTCTTCGACTTTGTTTTAAAAGCATTTAACTATGGTGCTTTAGGTGAGAGCATATGTTGAACGTTTCCAAACGTTTCAGAATATGTTATTGTATAAGAAAACACAATTTAGATCAGCATATTCAATGTTACATTTCAATTTCATCCAGGTGAAAGAGAGATGATCAAAGGAAACTGCAAGCAGCAAAACAGTTGAGTATTTTCATAATTTCTGGTTATATTTCAGAGAATCTTTTTTTTATAATTTTCATTTCCGTACTTCAGTTAATCACCCCTCATTCTTCCAAACTCCAGCAGGTTATGAGCCCATCCTGTCCAATCCTTTGTCATAAAATAATCCACTTCACCCAGATATCAGTGAGACAATCTTTTTAGCGATTCTTCCAACACTTAACTTCCTTCATGATGTAAAACGACTAATACATAGTGTTCCAGATATGTTTTTATCAATGTCCTGTGTTTATCAGTGTTTCTCTTTTGTATTCCATTACCTTACCATGAATAATAATATTTTACAACTTGTTTTACTGCTAACTGGCCTTTTAAGTATCACATGGGCTCGGTCATCTCTCACAATTCCAAAGAGAAAAATATGTTTTACATTTTTTCTGAGAAAATGGACCATCTGACAATTTTCATTCTACTGCAGTCAAGATCCAAACTGAAGACTGTGTGCAACCACAAACCACTCTTAAATCCTTCTGAGCCTCCTCATGTTCTCTCCATTAATTACTTTCCTCTACCTCTTTGTGTCAGCCAATTGAGCAGCCGTATCAATAGTCTCTTCATTCAAGTCATTTATAAAATAAGGAGCCCCCAAGACACTCCTTGAATATTGTGTCATGTTCCGTTCATATCTCATCATGACTTGGTCTCCAATTATTTTTTAAACAACAGAACCACATGAGCTACTCTCTAATCCTTTGGCAGCAAACTTGGGGCCAAGGATATTTTAAGTATTTTTGCCAGGTCCCCTGCAATTTCTACACTAGCCTCCCTCAAGGTCAATTTGTCAGGCCCTCGGAATTTATCCACCTTTATTTGCTTTAAGACAGCGAGCACCTTCTCCTCTTTAACATGTGTAGGTTCAATGACCTCACTGCTTTTTTTCCTTACTTCTTCTGTGCCTGTTTCCTGAGTGAATACTGATGAAAAAAAAAGTATGTAAGACCTCTCCCATCTCTTCTGGCTCTAAACATAACCAACCCCATCTTCATGGGGACCAATTTTTTTCTCTTACGATCCTTTTGCTCTCAATATACCTGTAGAAACCCTTAGGATCTTCAGCACATAAGATAGCAGAGGAGAATTCCCTGTCATAGAAAATGACCAATTGTCCAGACAATCCGTTAGTATGGTGCCACAAGGCTTCTGGATCTTTGAAGTACTGCTGTAACTCAGCATTGATCGATCTGGGGAGTTGCCAGCACAAATAAGATTTCCTTTATGGACCGTAATTTTTTTTAAATTTGAAAATAACACATCCTGAAATGTACCTGTGCTCCACGGCATCAAGTGCCTCAGATGATCTTTGAAATAGATGGGTTACTCCAGGAAAGTAACAAAGATGGATACAACTAATTCTTGGTCGTCATATTCGATGACAACAGGGGATTTTTCAGCCCACTTTATACCAACTCAAGAGACCATTAAGAAATGTTGGTGTGAGTGGACTTTGGTGAATCACATCACTTGCCGGCTGAAGTTGTTTTAGTTTTATCCTGGCATTGAGAGCTCCTTAGATTGGTGAGATAGAATTCACTGAACTGGAATGTTCCCTGTCTGCAAGTTTGCAATGGGAACTGTCCAAGTCATGATTTTACATCATTTGTCAAGGTAACAGGCTAATGCATTAAATAACCTAACACAACTTCTACAAAAAACTTCATACAGTAAGTAAGCTGCTTTTATTTGTTTTATTAAAGGAATGTTCCAGTGAAAGCTTTCAAAATATTGCTGGTTCTTCAGATGCAAAGCACATGGCCCAGACAGGACCTTGCTGTTCTTGCCACTTCTATCCAAGAAGCCAAAAGAAATTGTTCAATTTTCAACACCTCTACTTTAAAATCATCCGGCTGGCTGTGAATTCTGTCAGTATTTATGATACCGTTTTATCAGGTAAGGTTGCAAATGCAAAGCTATGAAGGTGATATATGACAAGGAACATTTGCTAAGTAATTCTGAATGGTCTATTTCTGTTTTATATTAGAACATAGAACACTACAGCACACTTCAGGCCCTTCAACCCTCGATGTTGTGCTGACCTATATATTCCTACCAATATAAAAAACAAAGCCTTTCCTGCTTTGTAAACCTCTTTTTTTTAAATCCATGTGTCTGTCTGAGAGTCTCTTAAATATCCCCTCTCTGTAAAAACACTTACCCCTGATGTCTCCCCTAAACATCCCTCCCTTCTTTTTGTACAGATATCCTCTAGTGTTTGCTACTCCCACCCTGGGATAAAAGATACTGGCTGTCCACCTTATCTCAGAATCTTGCCAACCTCTCTCATCCTTCTGCATTCCAAAGAGAAAATTGTTAGGAAATTGCTAGAGTATTGTTAGCTGGTCTCTCACTGTCTGATCTTGGTTCTGCATGCAATCCCCACATCTGCTTTAACTTCTCCTGGCCCAGCAGTACGAATCAAAGCTGGAGCACTCACTCCTCTCTATCCAGCTGATCCAAACAATCTGCAAACCTTGACAAGGGTCAAACAGTGGAAACTTACGTCTCACCCTTGAACCGCAATGTCGGCCCTTGACAGCTGGCAGTCTTCAACCACTTTCTAGATATTTCTGACAAACAGAGACATTTGGAAACACTTGAAATTGATGTAAATTCTGAGAAAAATTAAACATTGCTCAAAACGAAGAGATTAATTGAAAGTAACAATAATTACTTTCCTGTTGAATGAAAGGAAGGACGAAACAGTTCCAAATGTATTGATGACATAGATACATCCAAACGATAATTGTGTCGTGGGGTAACAATCCAGTGATTGGAATCTAATGAGGAAAATTTGTGCACTTTGGAGGAAAATAAAAGAGAGCATTGAGCTTGGAGTTTTTTTCTTGGTGGAGGTGGGGTAGAAATCTGAGTGTCCCAATGCTTTACCATCTGAAAGCTAACATTCACTTATGGCAAGTAATTAAGAAACTCTTTGTTTATTCTAGGGCAAAATTAATGCAAAAATAATGAGATCATGCTTCTGCTATGGAGAGCATTGAAAAGGTCACTTCTAAAATATTAAAAATTTTATACTTAGAGACACAGCATGGTAACAGGCTCTTCGAACCCACGAGCCCACATCACTCAAATATACCCATGAGACCAATGAATCCACTAATCTCTACATCTTTGGAATGAGGGAAGAAACTGGAGCATCCGGAGGAAACATACTCAGTCATGGGAAGAAGGTACAAACTTATTAAAGGCAAACAGTGGATTTAAACCTGGTTACTAGCACTGTAATTCTTTGGCTTGGCTTCGCAGACGAAGATTTATGAAGAGGTAATGTCCACGTCAGCTGCAGGCTTGTTTGTGGCTGACAAGTCCGATGCGGGACAGGCAGACACGGTTGCAACGGTTGCAAGGGATAATTGGTTGGTTGGGATTGGGTGTATAGCTGGCACTAGTCTCCTTATTTAAGGAACAATGTAGATGCATTGGCATCAATTCAGAGAAGGTTTACAGGACCAATATGAGAGTGGGAAAGTGGTCTAGAGAGGAAAGATGGAACAAGTTGTAAGTTTGAGTGCACTGGCACATAGAAGAGTGAGAGAGGAGTTATTTGAAACAACATATTAGATCTTGAGGTATCTTGGCAGGAAAGGTTAGAGAGGCTATTTCCTCTTGTAGAAGAACTATGGGTCACTGTTTAAAAATTAGAAACAATTGTTTATTCTAGTTGTCAGTCACTGGTGAGTGGAGTGTTGCAGGGGTCAGTGATTTGCCAACCACTGTTCGTGATATGCTTTAACAATTTGGAAGAGGGCAGTGATCTAAGTGATCTAAGGACATGTGGAAAATCTGCAGAGAGATATAGACACATTTAGTGAGTGGGGCAGATGGTCTTGCAGATGGTGTACACAATGTTGGTAAGTGTGAGGTCATCCACTTTGGAAGGAAAAATAGATCAGATTATTAATTGAACAGTGAAAGTTTGTAGCATGCTATAAAGGGTATTGGGGGTGATTCTGCATGAATTGCAAAAGGTCAGCTTGCCGGTGCAGGAAGGCAACCGGAATGTTGGCCTTCTTTGCTGGAGGGATTAAATTTAAGAGCAGGGTGGTTCTGCTCCAACCTGGAGGGCTGCGTACAATTCTGGACTCCTTACTTGAAATGCACACTTGCTTTGGAGCTGGTACAGAGATAGCTCACCTGCTTTATTCCAGAAATGTGGGTATTAACCTATTAGGAGATACTGAGTCACTTAGAGCTATATTTACAGGTTACAGGAATTCTGAAGGATGAGAGAGAATCTTATAGTAACTGGTAGGTGAGACTAGAACTAGGGAACACAGCCTTAACATTTGGTTGAAGGTGGGGGGGGGGGGGGGGGGGGTTGGTGCGTAGCTATAGGATGAAGTTGAAGAGGAAATGCTTTTCACAAAGTTTAGTGAATCTGTCGAATTGTCTGCCCAAGGAAGCAGTGGAGGCTACCTCACAAAGTAAATTTAAGACACATTAAGATAGATTTTTCCAACTAAAGATGTTGGGGAAGAAGCAGGTTGGTGGAGCTGAGTCCATGGCCAGATCAGCCATGATGGAGCAGGCTTGACAAGCCAGATGGCCTACTCTTTCTACTGTTTCTTACGTTCTTATGAGACAAACCTGTCCATTCTCTTAGAGAATCAGGAGGCTTTGAAACTCTATGTTAAAAGAGGTGGTAGAAGAGTCTAAATACTTGCAAGGCAGCCAGAGAAAGTTATAGAGGATGTGAAAGAATGCTGAGGGTGGACAGGAATGCAGAGTTAATGAGTCAATCAAATCAACCAGGATCCTGTTAAATGGTGGAGCAGGCTTGAAGGACTGAGTGTCTTCTACATAGACTAATTCATATGTTTGCAAGCTTGCCTGTTCAATGAACCTATTCCAATGAATGCCAACACACCATGTGCTCCAGGCATGGTGGGGATAAAGCGAGGAAGTGCGGAGGTGAAGATAAGGCATAAGGCATGTATCCTGCCTCCTCAGTTTATGCCTCACCCTGGACAGTACCAGGTCCAGCAGCAGATGGGAGGTTCCAGACACCAGTCTCTGACCTCCAACATACTTTGCACTTCCACTTCTGAAACATCAACAAAAGGCACATACATTAGACAAACATGCCTTCAACTCACCACACAAATATCCGAATAACATTTTCTCCTGATAGCACAAACAGAGAAAGTCTTTGACACTTTTTGTTCCAGCTTCCCTTAGGATTGATGGTGGTCATGCCCAACATCTTGTAAATCAACTCACGCCGTTTGTATGGAGATGTGCAATCCAAAAATTGCCAATTATTTTTCAAGTTTATTTTATATGACGGCATATAAGACGGTCCTCAACTTTAAAAAGGTCACCCCAAAACCAGGTGTCATCTTATACACCAAGTTAAAATCCTACCCTTAACAGCGAAGTCTCAGCGCTCCCCTGGGGGATTCTTCTGCCTAATCCGATTGCTGTGAAGACTTCCTATGGCCTGTTAAAGGAGTCAATGGTAGTTAGTTTTAAAATATGCTAATAAAATTTAAACATTTACTGAGTAATTTGCTTTTAAAATATTGTGAATTAGTATATTAAATGTGCTTAGCTGCATCACTCCACTGGTAAGTAAGTGCCAGACTTGGGATTGTCTTATACAGCAAGTATAGCTTAAAACCTACATTTTAGTTTGGTAATTCAGGGGGATCATCTTATATTGAGGCATCTTATATGCCTGCATATATGGTATGCACCAAGAGGCAGTGATAGAGTTTGTTTTGCAAGCAGACTAGTAGTCACCTCTTACAGAGTATAACAAGTATGACACTCTACAAAAGTATAAAGCACAGAGTTTCCAAGAGAAATCAGTTCACACGGAGCAAAGAAAACTTAAGTTTACTCATTTCAAGGTCATTGAAGCGTATGATAATAATAGGAAAGTGACAGTTCATTTTAAAAAAAATTATAAATTTAGAAGCACACAGATAAAGCACAAAATTTAAAAAAAATTCAAATCGATACAAATACATGTGGTGTATAAAAAGAGAAAGATAGAAAAACTCCCTATATACCATCCCCTCCCACCTTCCAAGAAAGTGAGAAAGGGAGAAAAGAACCCCAGCAGGGATGCCTATTACTTTAAAGTTTCTTATAGTATACTGAGACCTTAAGGTGAAAGGGAATGTCAGAGCTTCATTTAAATATTAACACCCATATTTTGTAAATAAGGGCTCCATATCCTCCAAAATATATAATCTTTATATCTTAAATTGTAAGTAATTTTCTCACATGATATACATCTCCGGATTTCAGCTTGACATCTTTCTATTCCCAGATCCGTGTCAGACTTCCAAGTTATGGCAATTTTTTTTTGCTATTGCTAAAGCAATTTGAATGAACTTCTTTTGATACATATTCAATTTCAACTTAGGTTCAATATTCTTATATCGCTCAATAAAAATAACATTGGATCCTGTGGGAATTTAATCTCCATTATTCGTTCCAATAATTTATTCATTTCTAACCAAAAAGGTTTGACTTTAGGACACTGCCAAATAGAATTCAAAAATGTACAAATTTCTTGTCCATATTGTAAGGTAAAACATCATGAGATGGGAATGTGTAAGGAGTTACCCTGTACAGGGCTGTAACAAGATGTGAATGCATCCTTGTACTTACAAGATAAGAGAGACATTGATGGATTGAGAGGCAGGAAGCTAGCAGGGAAAGGATAGCAACAGTTTTAGTCATTGGACAAGTAATGATATGATGATGTTCTAAGCATGTATCCAAGGGTATAAAAAATCACCATTTTGCTGATAACGGCAGAATGCATTCTCCGACTAACATTGTTAGTCGCAAGTGTTACAATCCGGTAATAAAGAACAAAGAACCCTGATTTCGACTCAGTCTGGTGTTTGTCTCACTCATTCATGAACAAAGCAGACCTAACAATATCTAAAACATAAATCTGAAAGGGTCTTACTTAATTTTTTAATTTATATGGAGTTAAATATAACTGATGAATAAAATTATATTGCACCATTCTATATCTCACATTTATTGTTCTTTTCATATTCTCTCTTCCTATCCCAATCCAATCTCGTTCATCTATTTGCTTATTCAAATCTACTTCCCATCTTTGTCTAGAGAGTAACTGTTCTTGATTCTGACAGAGCTTGATCTCATACTCGTGAATTTCCTCCCCAAGAGGATGGAAGACTGAAGTGAGTATGACCAGGGTGGGATGAGTCTCTTAATATGTTGGTTGTTTTTCCAAAGCAATGGGAGTTATGGATTGTAGAAAAATCACTATCATTGCAAGTCGATACTGGCAGATTCCCCAGCAGATGTGCAATGAACATCAGACATTTGCACAGCTTTTCAGTCTAGTGTTGGAGCATGGCTGATAAAGGTCAAGCAAATTTGAAGATTCAAGAAGGAATCCAAAACTCAGTAACATTTTCCAAACACAGATGGAATTTTCACACATATTGAAGCCCAATATTATCCGGAATGAACACATGAAATGTTGGAAGCAGTCGGCAGGTAAGGCAGCATTTCTGTAAAGGGAAACAGAGACCTGTTAGAAAAAGTTCAAAGATAATTACTTATAATCCTAGAGAAATTAATGATGTATTTAAAGTTCTTTTATTCTGATTTGTATAGATCAGAATTTACTGGAGATGAAGTTAAGATTGATAATTTTATATCTCAGATAAATATGTCAAGCTTGATATATCAAAATCGGAGAAATTTAGATGCCTCTGTTTCAAAAAGAGAAATTAATGAAGTGCTTAGATTTACAGACACAAGTAAATGAAAAGGACTGGATGGAGTTTATGTAGGAGTTAAATGACTAAAGTTATAAATTAGTCCAGTATAATTTTTTACATCGATTATATTTGACTCCACAAAAATTAAATCAATTAAATCCTACCATACCAGATTTATGTTTTACATGTAGATCTGAGGTTGGAACGTTTTTGCGTTCAACTTGGCAATGACCTAAAGTGAGACAATTTTGGTTAGCAGTAGGTAATTTTTGGAACGAATCATGGGGTTCAAATTCCTACAGGATCTGATGCTATTTTTATGGAGTAATATTAAGGTTATAAGGCCAAAATTAAAATTAAATAACTATCAAATTGAATTTGTGTTAATTGCTTTAGCAGTTTCTAGGAAACTGACAAAAGGCAAAGGAGGAAAAACCCAACACCCAACCCCAACCAACCAATTTTCCCCTGCAATCGCTGCAATCGTGTCTGCCTGTCCCGCATCGGACTTGTCAGCCACAAACGAGCCTGCAGCTGACGTGGACTTTTTACCCCCTCCATAAATCTTCGTCCGCAAAGCCAAGCCAAAGATTGCAATATAATGGAAGTCAGTAGTAGATTTAGTTATGGAAAGATGGTATGCAGAACTTCATAGCTGTATACCATTAGAGAAGATTACTTATAATCTGTGAGATAAATACCATGTTCTTTGGAAAATATGGTGCCCATATTTACAAAACTTTGGTTTGCATGTTTAATAGGGACCCTGAAGACCTCACTTGGTAACCTCCAATAGATGTTACAGTATAAATGTTTTATTGGCATTTTCTAGTTTTTCTTTTTTCTAGGGTTGGGGGAGGGGAGGTGGGGTGGGATTATATAATGTGATGTAATTATTACTGTTTTAAAACTTATATATAAAATAATACAAAAAAGAGAAACAGAGTGGCATCAGGCTCCTGAATGGACCTCATCACAATGTTTTCATGCTGCCCTTGTTTTGTACTAATTTCTCTTTTTTTCATCATCTTAACTCTATACTGTAACTGTGCTCCTCTTCTTCAACCTTACATGGCTGTATGATTGTTAAACATTGTTTTTTAATGCTTACAGAGAAACCTTTTGCATGTCAACAGTTGCAATGTGACAACAAGTGTAAACTTTAAACATTAAAATTTATTTGTCCATTTGCCTGGCCTGCTGTGTGTTTTCTATTTTCCATCTGTCATTGCAGTTTTTCATTTTTATATCAAAGCTGCTGGATTAGGCCAAAGACTCTTCAACAGAGGTGGCAAAGAAAGAAGTTTCATTTCACTCTTTCTCAAATGTGAAAAAGTGCCGTTGAGCTGAAGAGTCAATTCCATGCATCTTTCCACTGATATTACCTGATACGCTGAGTGTTTCCAACATCTTCTGTTTCTATTTTGGGTTTCCAGCATCTGTAGTCTCCTGATTTTCAAAATCCAGGATAGGCTGGCTGAGTAGGTCCTGGAAGAAGATTTGGGGATGCACAAGTGGTAGAGCTCATGGAACACTAAGCGGAACACAGGATCGGCCGTCTGAAGTGAATGGGAGGAAGTCCTGTGATTTCACAAGGAAGTGCGCGGATGCTGGGGCCAAGCGCAATACGTGCTGGAGAAACTCGGCAATGTCCCCTATGAAACCACTTATGATTTCACAATTGTCACAGATGTTTCTCCCCAAGCAACATCCTGTAAAGAAAGTAGCTCTTTGATTAAGTTTTACATTTAAGTTTAAATTTTAAATGTAGACAAACAGACCCTCCTGGGCCATGAGGCCGTGCCACCCAATTACACTTCATTGATGTACAACCTCAATGCGTTTTAAACAGTGGGAGGAAGATGGAACACCAGAAGGAAAGCCAAGCAGACAGGGGGAGAACGTATGAACTCCTTGCAGACAGCAGGGAATTTGAACCCCTGTCCCAGTCGCTTGTGCTGTAACAGCATTGTACAACATTAACCACATTGAATTGAGTGCATTGAGTCTGGCCCAAACTTCTTCCTTGTGTATTATATGAAAAGATTTATTTTGGATGGTGCAGTTTGTCATTTATATCTTCCAGAGATTTAAAACACCCACGTCCTCCCCCTCCACGTCCTCCCCCTCCACGTCCTCCCCCTCAAAAGATGCTCACAAACTCAAGCTAGCATGCTGGAACATCAGAACCATGCTAGACAAGGCTGACAGCCACTGACCTGAACGTCGGTCTGCCCTCATTGCACATGAACTCCTCAGACTTTTTCATCGACATAGCCGCTCTCAGTGAAGTCCGCCTGGCAGATGTAGGCAGCCTCCAAGAACGCGGCGCGGGCTACACACTCTACTGGTCTGGCAAGCCTTCGGATGAACGACGCCTATCTGGTGTAGGCTTCATGGTCAAGAGCTTCATTGCCTCCAAACTCGAAAACCTTCCGACAGGCCTCTCGGACCGAATCATGTCCATGCGACTCCCACTTCAAAACAAGCGTCACATCACCCTCATCAGTGTCTATGCTCCAACCCTCCAGGCGGAACCAGCAGAAAAGAACAAGTTCTACACCGACCTGCGCAACCTCATCCAACGTACCCCTACAGCCGACAAGGTTGTCATCCTGGGCGACTTCAACGCTCGTGTCGGCAAAGACTCAGAAACCTGGCCAGGAATCCTGGGCAAGCATGGCGTCGGCAAGTGCAACGACAATGGGCGCCTCCTGTTGGAGCTCTGCGCAGAACAGCGACTTGTCATTACAAACACCCTTTTTCAGCAGAGGGACAGCCTTAAGACTACCTGGATGCATCCCCGATCCAAACACTGGCACCTCCTGGACTACATCCTGGTGCGAGAAAGTGACAAACAAGATGTGCTCCACACCAGGGTCATGCCTAGCGCGGAATGCCACACTGACCACCGGCTGGTTCGCTGCAAGCTCAACCTTCACTTCAAGCCAAAGCCCAGGAACAACAAAGCCCCCAGAAAGAGGTTCAATGTTGGAAACCTGCAGTCAGACGAAGCGAGAGGAAACTTCCAGGCAAACCTCAAAGCAAAGCTCGACGTTGCAACCCGCCTCACGGACCCGTCCCCTGAAACCCTCTGGGATCAGTTGAAGACTACCATACTGCAATCCACTGAAGAGGTACTGGGCTTCTCCTCCAGGAAAAACAAGGACTGGTTTGACGAAAACAGCCAGGAAATCCAGGAGCTGCTGGCAAAGAAGCGAGCTGCCCACCAGGCTCACCTTACAAAGCCGTCCTGTCCAGAGAAGAAACAAGCCTTCCGTCGCGCATGCAGCCATCTTCAGCGCAAACTCCGGGAGATCCAAAATGAGTGGTGGACTAGCCTCGCCAAACGAACACAGCTCAGCGCGGACATTGGCGACTTCAGGGGTTTCTACGAGGCTCTAAAGGCTGTGTACGGCCCCTCACCCCAAGTCCAAAGCCCGCTGCGCAGCTCAGATGGCAAAGTCCTCCTCAGCGACAAGATCTCCATCCTCAACCGATGGTCAGAACACTTCCAATCTCTTTTCAGTGCCAACCGCTCAGTCCAAGATTCCGCCCTGCTCCAGCTCCCTCAACAGCCCCTAAGGCTAGAGCTGGATGAGGTTCCCACCCTGGATGAGACATATAAGGCAATCAAACAACTGAAAAGTGGCAAAGCAGCAGGTATGGATGGAATCCCCCCAGAAGTCTGGAAGGCTGGCGGCAAAACTCTGCATGCCAAACTGCATGAGTTTTTCAGGCTTTGTTGGGACCAAGGTAAACTGCCTCAGGATCTTCGTGATGCCACCATCATCACCCTGTACAAAAACAAAGGCGAGAAATCAGACTGCTCAAACTACAGGGTAATCACGTTGCTCTCCATGGCAGGCAAAATCTTCACTAGGATTCTACTAAATAGAATAATACCTAGTGTCGCCGAGAATATTCTCCCAGAATCACAGTGCGGCTTTCGCGCAAACAGAGGAACCACTGACATGGTCTTTGCCCTCAGACAGCTCCAAGAAAAGTGCAGAGAACAAAACAAAGGACTCTACATCACCTTTGTTGACCTCACCAAAGCCTTCGACACCGTGAGCAGGAAAGGGCTTTGGCAAATACTAGAGCGCATCGGATGTCCCCCAAAGTTCCTCAACATGATTATCCAACTGCACGAAAACCAACAAGGTCGGGTCAGATACAGCAATGAGCTCTCTGAACCCTTCTCCATTAACAATGGCGTGAAGCAAGGCTGTGTTCTCGCACCAACCCTCTTTTCAATCTTCTTCAGCATGATGCTGAACCAAGCCATGAAAGACCCCAACAATGAAGACGCTGTTTACATCCGGTACCGCACGGATGGCAGTCTCTTCAATCTGAGGTGCCTGCAAGCTCACACCAATACACAAGAGAAACTTGTCCGTGAACTACTCTTTGCAGATGATGCCGCTTTAGTTGCCCATTCAGAGCCAGCTCTTCAGCGCTTGACGTCCTGCTTTGCGGAAACTGCCAAAATGTTTGGCCTGGAAGTCAGCCTGAAGAAAACTGAGGTCCTCCATCAGCCAGCTCCCCACCATGACTACCAGCCCCCCCACATCTCCATTGGGCACACAAAACTCAAAACGGTCAACCAGTTTACCTATCTCGGCTGCACCATTTCATCAGATGCAAGGATCGACAATGAGATAGACAACAGACTCGCCAAGGCAAATAGCGCCTTTGGAAGACTACACAAAAGAGTCTGGAAAAACAACCAATTGAAAAACCTCACAAAGATAAGCGTATACAGAGCCGTTGTCATACCCACACTCCTGTTCGGCTCCGATTCATGGGTCCTCTACCGGCATCACCTACGGCTCCTAGAACGCTTCCACCAGTGTTGTCTCCGCTCCATCCTCAACATCCATTGGAGCGCTTACACCCCTAACGTCGAAGTACTCGAGATGGCAGAGGTCGACAGCATCGAGTCCACGCTGCTGAAGATCCAGCTGCGCTGGATGGGTCACGTCTCCAGAA
The DNA here is from genome assembly GCF_036971445.1 of Narcine bancroftii. NCBI lineage: Eukaryota > Metazoa > Chordata > Chondrichthyes > Torpediniformes > Narcinidae > Narcine > Narcine bancroftii. Next base: position 23,579,677 of record NC_091471.1, read on the forward strand.
TGGAGGACCATCGCCTTCCCAAGATCGTATTATATGGCGAGCTCTCCACTGGCCACCGTGACAGAGGTGCACCAAAGAAAAGGTACAAGGACTGCCTAAAGAAATCTCTTGGTGCCTGCCACATTGACCACCGCCAGTGGGCTGATAACGCCTCAAACCGTGCATCTTGGCGCCTCACAGTTTGGCGGGCAGCAACCTCCTTTGAAGAAGACCGCAGAGCCCACCTCACTGACAAAAGGCAAAGGAGGAAAAACCCAACACCCAACCCCAACCAACCAATTTTCCCTTGCAACCGCTGCAATCGTGTCTGCCTGTCCCGCATCGGACTTGTCAGCCACAAACGAGCCTGCAGCTGACGTGGACTTTTTACCCCCTCCATAAATCTTCGTCCGCGAAGCCAAGCCAAAGAAGACAGAAATAATATCCAGAAAAACAATTAACAGGTCATCATCAAATTTTTGGACCTCTTTTAGGGCAAAAAAGAGAGGGTCGACTTTTACACAGGACAAACTTTTGACCTCACGAGTACCTGCATCATTCAAGCTATCAAGAGCTCAGATGGCCGGGACCAGGTGTAAATTCACGGGGATCAGTAGCTCAGGTGGGTGGGCGGCCAGGTTGAGGATCCACAGTCTGAAGTTCGGATGGGTGGACAGCCGGGATGAGGATCCACAGTTGAGAGTTCAGATGGGTAGGACGATGATCTTCAGTCAGGAGTTCGGATGGGCAGCAGTCGGGTCAAGGAACCATAGTGAGAAGTTCTGATGGATGGGTGCTAGGGTGAGGATCCACAGTCAGAGGGTCTTGAGCTTGGATGAGCGGGCAGCTGAGACCAAAAATGGGTGGGGGGGAGGGTGTGGTCAACTTTTACACAGGTCATACAAAAAAGATTCAAACTTTTGGCCAAAAAAAGGGGGGGGGGGTTAACTATTACACAATATCGACAAA